>NW_027278410.1:0-112432 GCF_030028105.1 Mobula birostris | reverse complement strand
AAAGCATACAATGGTACAGAGTTTACTTCAATACAGCAATCTTGCCCTCATGTCCTCAATTTTGTTATCCAGTGAGTGCAGTTTTTCCAACTGCCTTGGAGTTCTCCCCCCCCCCCCCCACCTTGCTTTCAGCCACGGCAGTGAACCTTACAGGTGCCACAGCTGACTGGTCCGGTTTCTTCAGTCGATTGTGAGATTTGAAGATCATTGAGTTGATTTAAAACTCCATTGCTTGGCACAAAGTTGCAAGCTGCAGATATATTTAATAGAATTTTTGGAACAATTTTCTGCAGCCCACAGAACATCACCGATGATCACTGCCGCTATCTTGTTCTTCCTTGTTCACAAGGAACTTGCTGGGACTAGAGGGCCCAAGTTTTAAGAAGAACTGGACAGGCTTGGAGAGTGAAGGCAAAGGAGGCTGAGGGGTGACTTGATAGATGTGCATAAAACCCAAGAGGAACACAGATAGGTGGTCTTTTCCCCTAGGGGTACAAGAGTCTAAAACTAGAGGGCATGGGTTTAAAGTGAGAGGGGAAAGACTTAGAGGACCTGAGGGGCAAGTTTCAGGGGTTTATTAAAACATTCAAGAAGAGTTGCTAAAAAAATTAGCATCCTGCATTTGATGACATAGTGACCATATTTCTGGCATCTCAGGTAGACACCATGGCCGAGAAAGCTCACCAGAGCCCCTTACTTTCTTAGGAAGCCAAAGAAATTTGGCAACCTTCATCAATGCACCAAAGAAAGCATTCTGTCTGAATGCAACACAGCTTGTACGGGAACTGCAGGGTTGTGGACATACAGCTGCAAGAAAAAGATAGTGAACCTTTTGCAATTACCTGGTTTCCTGCATTAATTGCTGAAAGTGTAGTCTGATCTTCATCCAAGTCACAATAATAGACCAACACAATCTACCAAAACCAACACAATCATTTTCATGTCCTTATTAAACATATTGTTTAATTATTCACAGTCCGGGCTAGAAAAAGTATGTGAACCCTTCTATTTAACAACTGGTAGAACCTCCTTTAGGAGCAATAACCTCCACCGAACATTAAGCTTCAGGTGATGAAGCACTACCCTGACATTCTCCTATAAAATACCTCGATTTAATTTTGAAATTCATTATTCCCTCAACGACTGCAAGTTGTACAGGCCCTGAGGCAGCAAAAGAGCCCCAAACCATGATGCTCCTTCCACCATGCTCCAGTTAGAATGAGGTTTTGGTGTGCATTGCACCCCCCCCCCCCAAACACAGCAGTGGGCATTTCTGCAAAAAAAAGTTCAATTTTTGTCTCCCCTGTCCACAGAACATTGTCCTAGAAGCGTTGTAAAACACCCAGGTGGTCTTTTACAAACTTGAGACACAAACAGACAAGTTCTAGAAATTTCTGCAGGTCTTTTGCTGATAACTTTGGGTTCTTTTTCACCTCCTTCAGCTTTGCACCTTATGCCCTTGCTCTTTGCAACTCACTCACTCCTAGGGAGAGCAGCAGCAGTACTGAGTTTCCTCCATTTGTAAGTAATTTCTCTTACTGATGAACACTCAGGGCTTTGGAAATGCTTTTCCAGCTTCAGCAGGAAAGCTGTTTTCACTGGTGAGACTAGAACTAGGAGGGATAGCCTCAAGATTCGGGGGAGTAAATTTACGATGAAGTTGAGGAGGAACTGCTTTTCCCAGAAGGTGGTGAATCTGTGGAATTCTCTGCCCAATGAAGCAGTGGAGGCTACCTCAGTAAATATATCTAAGACAAGGTTAGATAGATTTTTGCATAGTAGGGGAATTAAGGGTTCTGGGGCCCAAAACTGCTCACAATACACCAAGTGCAGCATGACTAAAAACTCAGAATTACATCCCTGTTGTTATATTCTAGTGCTCTCGAAACAACTAACATTGCACTTGCACTGTCTCAGCCTGCTGGTTAACCTTTAGGGAATCCTGCACGAGGACTCCCAAGAACATTTGCACCTCTGATTTTTGAATTTTCTCCCCATTTAGAAAATAATCTATGCCTTTATTCCTCTCCCATCGAACAGAAGATACAAAAGCCTGAAAGCACATACCACCAACCTCAAGGACAGATTCTATCCCGCTGTTTCACTCTTAAACAGACCTCTTGCATGATAATATGGACTCTTGGCCTCACAAACTCCCTTATTATTACCTTGCCTGTACCACACTTTCTCTGTAGCTGTAACACTTTATTCTATATTCTATTATTTTACCTTGTACTGCTTCAATACACTGTAATGAACAGAAAAGCTCTTCACTGTATCTCGCTATGTGCGACAGTAATAAGCCAATTTCAAAAGGAAACCATGTGGGCTGATGAGAGTGTTATAAAGCTCCATTGTGATTTGCAAACTTTTACACTCATGCCCCAAACAATGACTTGGACCCCAGGACTTTTCATGCAATTGGTTTATATTGCCACACGTATAGCTTGCATGCCACTTATACAAATCATTCCAAACATTGAGGTAGCACAAGGGAAAAACAAGAACAGAATATAGGATATCAGTACATTAATGTGAAGGAGTGGCACCATTTACCGTAGGAAACACTGCAAACAGCTGTTATCGAAGTTGTGTGCAAATCTTTTTCTAGGAACACCTTAATCCTTAAAAAACACAAAAAAATAGTTAACCTCCAGGAATGCTGCTTGACCAGCTAAATTCTGGTAATTTATTAGACTGCAGACTGCCAGATAAAATTCAAAAATTAGTTAACATGTTACCTGCAATCTACTGCTACATTTAGAGGCTTATTAAAAAACAATTATTTTGATTAATTAGAACATTCCTGCTTGGCGTTACAGATCCTTGGAAAGGGAACGACATGCTTTACGAAGAATACAAACCCCATCACATACTATCGATTAACGCAAGTTTAACAAGGAATGTGTTACAAATGCGTTTGAAAAAGTTAGGGACTTTAATAAAACAGGAAAGGTCAATACAACAAATGAAACCGTGTCAATACAAGTGCGTGGTGGAATTTATCAAAATCAAGTTTGCAACTTTTGCAAAACACTCCACGTAATCTCAAACTCAAGCCATTCAGGGTGAATATGCATTTTACGACCGTTTTTTTTATATTTAAGAAAAACATAACGGTGTATAATTCGCAACTCAATTTAAACGCGCCATAGACAGAACAATGCGTCCAATCCATCTCATGAATAGTTTTTAGCCATATATTGGAATAAAGGAGGGGGAAGGGAAACCTTTGAAAAAACGTTTATTTCGCTGCATTCACAAACTCCATGCCTCCTTGCAACCCCACAAGACCCTCCCCTGCTACAGAATCTTCCAGAAAAACGGCGTACACAAGGTATCGCCGCCAAGGGGAGGGGGGGTGAAAGGAGGGTGGGGCTAGTACAGAGAAGAGTGATGGACAATGAGGGAGAATTTACAGCCCACCTCCAGCACTTGTCTCAAACCCGATTGGTAGACAGCGACAGAAGACCAGTGGCTATTGGCCAGTGCCCGCTGTCCATCAGTCTCAACAGGAGTACAGCGGGAGGCCGAGTTGTCAATCAAGGGAAGGGGCAGGAAAAGAGGTGTAGCCATTGACTGCCCATCAAGTGAGCGACGCGGCCTACCAATCCACCCCCCCTTCATCCAACCGACCTCCGGCGCGACAATAAACAACAGTAACAACGATTACCGCCGCCAATAAGCGCACCGCTTTTACTCTGTTTACCTGTTCCCTAGAGGAAAAGAACCTTGGGCCACTTCGTGAAAGGCGAAGATAAACGTTGCTTTTATGTATTTTTATATCGCTTCTCAGCGCCGACTCCTCTCGTTCTGCGGAACCCGCCAAAAAAAAAAATCCGTCCCCCTCCCCCTCCTTCTCCACTCGCTGGCGCCAACCCACCGCAGGCAGCTGCGCAGGCGTGGTGCCCCGCCCGCCCACGTGGGGAGAAAAGGCGGGAGAATGGGGGGGTCCGAGAGGGCGGTGATACGACACCGACCAGCCAATAGAAGGTGCCATAGTCCGTCCCCCCCACGACAGTTGGCAGTGGAAGAGCTCCGTCCCACCAATAGGAGGGAGGGGGCGTGAAGTTTCGAAGCCCTATATAAACTGTGGCGCCAGCGCGCTTCGGTCTCTTGCCCTGTTGTCGACGGTGCGAACTGTTGGTTGAGGTTCTTTTTCTCTTACGAAATAATTTTTTTCTCCCGACGGTGGCCCCACGTAAATCAGGCAAGACGGCGCCCTCATACGAACGCGATATGGAGGTGAGTGATGTATTTTTCTTTACTACCTCACCGTCTCCTTTTCCTTGATGAGCAATGACGCAGCAAAGAATAGGTAGCCGCCATTAAGCCAGTGGGCTGTTATGGTCTGGAGCTTTCCCTTTCCTACATTCACTTTAGTTACTCCTTCAAATGTATATGTACTTTTTTTGTTGCTATTCACGGGTAGGTTGGTGTTATCTTTTGCTAGAAAGAAGTTTCGCTTGGTAGTGGTTACCAAAAGAGAATGTTCTCAAAATGGCGGCCTATCTTTAGACGCCACATAAGCTTCACTCCAGTGCCTCTAAAGTCTGAGGGAGAGTCCCGCTCCCCTATTAATACATAATCTGTATCGGTCGTGGGAGGATTCTCGCCCTGTCTATTCACGACCAAATTTTTGTCCTCCGATCGGTCGTCTCGCCAACATGGCGACATCTTCCAACCCGTCTGTGTCACATGGCAGATCCGCTATCTTCACACAATGTAACTAGTGAGAAACCCCAGGTCTGACAACATTAGTCTACTTTTTCGGACTTCGCCAGTGTCCGTTTCAGAAATACTGTTCGGATTCAATCCACCTATTTCAAACGGCAATGGTATAGTGGGATATTGATTTTTTTTTTCCTCAAAAAAAGTGAGGTTTGATGTATCCGTCAGTCTCCCCTGACGAAATGGCTGTTCATTGCATGAAAATGTTCGTAAGTTCCGCCCGTTCGTTCTTATTGTCCTGTGACTGGCGGCAGCTCGTCTTAAAATGGCGGCTCGCCACCCCACCCAGTCTTCGGGGACCATGGGGGCGTGTGAGTACGCTGCCGACCTTCTCCCACTTCGCCATACAGCCACTGAAATGAGAGGCTGGGTCTATCCAGCCCTCATCACTTTATTCCGCCCCCCCCTTCTCCCACTCCGGTTCCTCTGCCCCCCGGCCCTCGTGTCTCCGTCCAACTGACCTCAAAATGGTGGCATGTCGCCTCTCCTTTTACTGCAGGCGGCGCTGTTCTTCATGGGAGTCGGAGTTCCGTCTAATAGCCACGGGGCCTTTTTGAATGCCATTACCCCGTTTGGGATTGGCTTAATTATTCCCAGTTGCTTCGTGTGTAACGATTCCTTGTCTTTTTGTTAAGTTAATGATTATGTTAGTGTTGGAGATCGTAATCTCCTGTGGGTGTAGACTGGAGCCGCTGGGGTTGAGATGCAAGGCAATACATCTCCAGTTTAAATTCCATGCTGAATTTTTGGACGATCAAGAACCAATATAAGTTGACACTCTCTTATGCTCCAGGCTTCAGAATGCATAGATTGTCTCTCTAGTGAGTAAACATTTATCAGAGGGGTGATTTGTTTCTGGGTTGTAAACTTGTTTTACAATCTGGAGATGAAGAAACTGTTCATTAATTTCTGATGGAATCACTTGGATTGATTAGTGACTATTTGGTTCTGCAGCAGAGTGCAAGTTAAACTGTACAAGCACTTGCATTGCCAAGCCTGTCTATGGTCATTTTTTTGTTCCCAGATGCTGGGTATACTAATGCGGACTACTTTCCGTTTTGCAGGACTCGCAGGAGCCCGAACAGTTGCGGAAGCTCTTCATAGGAGGTCTGAGCTTCGAGACTACAGATGACAGCTTGCGAAACCACTTTGAACAATGGGGTCGGCTGACTGACTGCGTGGTAAGTTCTTTACAGTGGACCTTGTTCTTGGGTACCTCAGAGCTTACAGTTATGACCCTTTGCTGTTTTTTCCTGCCAGGTCATGAGAGACCCAAACACAAAGCGCTCAAGGGGGTTTGGATTTGTCACTTACTCGTGTGTTGCAGAGGTGGATGGTGCGATGGCTGCCAGGCCGCACAAGGTTGATGGTCGTGTTGTGGAGCCGAAGCGTGCGGTGTCTAGAGAGGTCAGTTGCCTTCTGTTCAGTGCCTGCAAGCAGCTGACTGTACTATGCCCAAAGCACTGGCTTTCTAATAAATTAGTGTCAAAGCAGAATAATGTCCATAAGTATGGTTTGTCTGGTGACAGTTGAAAAGCTGTTCCTTAATTTTGTGGGTCTTCAGGTAGCAGTGCCACCTTGATGGTAAGAGTGCATCAGTGTAGTGTCTAGTAATGGATACCATGTGGTCTTTTGTGCCAGGATTCCACCAGGCCTGGAGCACACTTAACAGTGAAGAAGATCTTTGTCGGTGGCATCAAAGAAGACACAGAGGAGCACCACCTCCGAGACTACTTTGAGAAGTTTGGCAAGATTGAAGTCACTGAGGTGATGACAGATCGCCAGAGTGGGAAGAAGAGGGGGTTTGCCTTCATCACCTTTGATGACCATGATGCAGTTGACAAGATAGTTGGTGAGTAGCAGTAGGTGTGTGGGGTTGGGGTTATGGCAAGAACTGCTGTTTATTGCTTTTTTTTTTTAAATTGTAGTTCAAAAGTACCACACAGTGAATGGGCACAACTGCGAAGTGAGGAAGGCACTTTCACGAGAGGAGATGCAAAATTCAGGCATGAATCAGAGAGGTGAGCAATGTACAAATTGAGTTTTTAACATCCACATTCATAAATGTCCCTTGTGCACTAGCCTTCCCTGGCAAATGGGTCTGGTCTGGGTGCAAGATCTGAAAGGGTTTGTTCTTGTACTGTCCCACTCAAATGCAGTCTCCACTTCTCTTCCTACCCACTCCTTAAATTCCAGGTCGAGGCAGTTCTGGCAACTTCGGTAGAGGCAACTTCAACAATTCTGGGGGCAACTTTGGTGGCCGTGGTGGAGGAGGGAACTTCAACAGCCGAGGTAAGGTGTTTAGGTCTCTGGGAAGTGGGGATCTTGAGTAGGGTAGGGTCAAATCACTAATGTGCCTCTTTTTTTTCAATGCAGGTGGCTTTGGCGGTTCGAGAGGAGGTGGCGGATATGGGGGCTGTGGTGATGGATACAATGGATTCGGTGATGGTGTGTGCTTACAAATAAGGATGGAGTTAGTGAGACTGCCCATGATGGACTGAGTCCAGTGATTAAATGCAACTTTGTATCCCTCATGCAGGTGGTGGCTATGGTGGAGGTGGCTACGGCGGTGGTGGCAGAGGTGGTCCTGGATATGGTGGCAGCCCCAGCTATGGCAACCAGGGTGGAGGTGGCGGCGGCGGCTATGGCAGCGGAGGTGGAGGTGGTGGAGGAGGTTATGATGGCTACAATGGTGGATTTGGTGGTGGTGAGTTTGCCAACCTCTCACACGTCTTGAGCCTGTGTTTGGCCTTTCATTCACCCTGTCTCTTTTACCCTATCCATATGTGTTCATGTACCTGTTTCATTCTCTTAACCACCCCCACTCTTAAAAAATCTTCCATCTTTTTGTTTTCCATGAGTAGGAAACTGCCTTTACTCTTTACTGAAAGAGACATATAGTCTTTCTCTCCCCCCCCCCCCCCCCACAGCTGTGAACCCCATATCTTGTAATTTGCTCTGTTACTGCCATCTTTACCCCATCTTTCCTGGTGCAGCCCAGGTCCCACTTATGTTTGCATTGTGACTTACTGCTGGCTCTGCTTGTAGGAAACTTCGGAGGTGGTGGTGGTGGCAACTACAATGACTTTGGTAATTACCCCAACCAGTCCTCTAACTATGGCCCCATGAAGGGAGGTGGAGGCGGAGGTTATGGAGGCAGGAGCTCAGGTGGCCCGTATGGAGGTGAGTGTTGTCAGCCTGTGTTTTATTTCAGGGATGGTGAGCCTATGGCATGTGCAATATTTTTCCCCTCAAGTCTTCAAACCCCACCTATTAGGAAAAAATGAAAAGTAATAGCTGTTCTGAGAAACAGCACACTTGGCCTTGTGATTTGAACTTTGCATTTGGCCTGTGGCTTATTGTCCAAATTGCTTCCAGTTCATGAGTAATCAATTAGAATCTGTTCAAATCTACTAGGGGAGAACTTTAAGAAGGTTGCTTGAGCTCAAAGGTTTGCTTCCCTTGCTCTGACTAACCAGTTTTTCCCTCCTGCAGGTAACTACAGTGGCTCCAGTGGTGGAGGTTCCTTTGGCCGGAGGTTCTAGTTTTATGTTGCAGGTGCGTTCTGCTGGAGTGATTTGGGAACTTGGAGTGATTTTTGTGTCCTGGTTGGCATGGCTGGGCTGGTGTGGGGGTGGAAGTGAGGGGAGTGACAAAGCAGAGCCTGCCATAGATGGGCAACAGGCTCTCTCTCCCCAGTTTACAGCTGCAGGCACTCCTGGCCTTCAGGAGAAGTGAAATCCAGAAGTTGCGATGGGGAAAGGTGGGGTATCTTGTATGCAGCATCCACTGTTCCTTCATTTGGGTCTCGGTGCCACTTCTGAAGTAGTCAGTTTCATCCTGTGGTGCTGGGATTTAGTAGGTAAATGAATGCTTTAATATTGTGGGAGTGGGGGGTGGGAGGGTAGGAGAGTGGCAGCACTGCTTTGGCTTCCCGCTGCCCCTCCGCTTACTGTTAAGAAAACTCGTTTTAGGAAATGCACGATATAATAATTCTATCCCATGTTGTTCAACAGGAATACAGTACTTAGCAGGAGAGGATGAGCCAGGAGTTGTGACAGGGAGAGAGCCAGCAGGTTACTACAATACAAATCTCAGCCAAGCGCAGGGTACAACTGCTTCCGGAAGAAAATGTCCTTTGTTTTAGTCAGAAAAGTCAGTGTTTGATCTCATAAAGTTTAAAAAAAAAAAAAAAAAAAAAAAAAAAAAAAAAAAAAAAAATTTAAACCCATGTGCATGGTTATCTGCTTAAGGACTGTGTTATTTTGATAAACTGTTGAACAGGTTATTTTATAGTGAACTTTTTTCCTATTCCCTTCTGGAAGTGTACAACAAACATTCCAGTGAGTCTTTGCTAGACAAACTTTGATTTTATTGCTCCAGTTTTCAAGTGATAAATGTATTAGTTGTGATTATGATTAAGAATAAAAAAAAAAATTCCATTGACTAGTCCTGCAGGTAGTCTGTTTTGTTTGAGCTTTATGCCAGATGTCCCTTACTGCTTTTGTCACTTAGCTTTGGTCCTCAGCCAATGTTTCCATACTTCTATCAGAAGCTGCCATCCATGCCCCATCTCTTCCTGCCTGCTCCACATGCAAGTGTTCAATACAGGGACCCTTCTGAATGTGATAGAAGGCAGCCTGTCTATTCCTTTTAACTGTTGACACCCTTACTAATCAAGACCTTGTCAGCTTTTGCTGGTAGATAACCAATGACTTGGCCTGCCCAGCTGCCTGGTAATGCATCATACTCTGGCCTTCACAAATAGACAGTCTGTTCCACTGATCCACCTTTAAATATGTTTCAGTGAGACCCCCCCTCCCCCCTGATCATTCTCAGCTCCAGTGAGTACAGCCCAAGTGACATCAAATGTATGTAATAGAGCTTGGTCCAAGTATAAACACTATCCTGCTTCCAACCCCCACCCATTCTGTCAGGCCCAAAAAAATGTTTCGCTGCTTTAAAGTAGTTAAGATGCCAGGTCAAATGGGGATCTACTGCCCCAGACTTGACCTTCCCCACTGGATGTGGGGTCTGGGACCTTTTAAAGAGATTCCTGCTTGCACTCATCACCCCACTTCCAGAATTTTGTGCAATAGCAGCAGTCAGGATTTCGAAGGAGGCCTGATGTGTAATCAGACCCAGTTGCCTGCAGCGAAGTCGGCGGAGGAAAGTCATGCTGCTTTAAAAGAAACTGTGTGTGTGTGAGTGCGTGTGCTACCTTCGGCTCTTGGCTCGAGAGATAGGACGAGGCAGGACACCGGACGGCATCAGCTTCAGCAGCAGCAGAGGAGAAGTCTAGACTTAGAAGCTACGAGCGTACTCCTGTGTCCGAGGGTCAGGAGCAGCATCAGCAGAGGCCAGCTTTGTTCTCGCGTTTGTAGTTCCTCGGACTTGTTGTTACTGGAGGCTAGCGTTGAGGGCTGCGCCATGGGAGGCCAGCAGTTCAGGGCTAGCACAGCCAGAAGCCTTGCTACCACTAAGACTAAAGCAGGCAGGCAGACTTCCCAGGGCCGTTGCTTTCAATAGGTAAGGCTGGATTTCATCTTACTTTTATTTTGATGTTTTTAAAAAAAAAAAACACGGGTGATTTCAGTAGCGGGAAAGCTTCATCTGGCCTGTTCTACCAAGCTGGAGGCTTGATTGCCCCTTGTTGCTTGCAGGTAATGTCTGGAGGGATCACCATACAGCAGATTGTGGGCTGCACTTGTACTCCCTGGCAGTATATGTCCTCAAGGTATGTATGTGAATTGGAATTGGTTCATAATCAACAATCTAGGTGTGATGGCCAACAAAGCTTATCAGTGCCTTCACTTCCCCAGGAGACGAAAGAAATAGAGCATTTCTGCCGACCCTCAAGTTGAAACATCCCAACTGGATGCTTAATGGCTTGGTTACAGCTGCTCTGCAAGTGACTATGAAACTAAAGAGCTAACCAGCTTTTCTATAAAAATGATGAAACATGAAGCTCAAGGGACTATTGAATGTACACCTAGTGTACATACAACTGGATGTGACCTCAATCTACATCATACTGCAGACAGGATACAAGCTTGTACTGTTAAGGGATTGATGCAGATCAGTACTCACTAATCTGTGCTTGCACACCTGGTCTGTCTTCAGTAATGACCGTCTTGTTTTTCTCCCAACAGGTGAAGGCTGGTGGGAGCTGATAATGGTTTTTAATTTGGCTCCATAATCCTGGATGTTCCCTCTTCTGGACAGAGGGTATTCACACAACATTCAATACTATGTATTCTTTCTCCTGTAGCTGCTGTGCAGATGTTTTTCTGAATGTTAATTCTTTGTAAAACAATAAAGGTCAGATTATTCCTTTGTGTATGTATGTTGTATTTTGTGCAGTGTTTGGGGGGGGCCTTTGGAATGGCCAGTGTCATTGGAGCAGTGGTCTTGGGGTAGTATGTGGTTTGTGCAGCTGTATAACATGTAGCTTTTTGGGGTGAAAGTAGACAAATTTATTTACTGGTTATATTAATTAGTTGGTGCATGTCCAGAATATATCAAAATAAAAGTTTAACCAGAACACACACCAATGCCTTGTACATAGTCAATGCTTTTATTACTGTTCTGATGCTTTCTTGCTAACCAATGATGCTGCTCCTTGTACTTAAATTATCTTTTGCAGAAAAATGGCATTGGGGTCCTTTTTACCTGGAGCATAGTCCATATATGGAAATATAGCTGAGGTCGGAACATTGGTATTGAAAAGGACCTTAGACAAAGATGAGTGAGGCCCAAGGGTCTGTTTCTGTACTGAAAGATGCCATCATTGATGGGAACAGGTTAAAAGTTGGATAGACCACTTGATTTATCTCATTGGCTTTACCTTTTACTGGAGGTCAGGGTTATCTAAGAGGCAGTCTCTGTGTCCAATGAATTGTGGGAGGGAGAATCACAAGTGGAGTGGTTCTCAGTATAAGGGGTTACCAGTCAGTGTTAACACAGGCTGGCAGTGGATATGGTATACACCACTGTGGGTAAAGTCCTACTGCTATCCCCAATTTGATCTCTTCCCTATAGATGGCTCATCAGGGAATAACTTCATTTGTCCTATCAATGACCTGGCCACACTTTTAATGTCTTAATCTAATTCCTTAAAGTTGTTGGATTATGAGAGTGGGATTAGGCTGGTGTTTGAGTTTCATCCCATAACTAATGAAAGCCTATGCTCCCTCAGACAGGTCCATAGGTAGGGATGGAAATGTAGGCCAAACATTGCAGATGGAAATTTGGGTGAGTAGGCTACAGAGTGCTCTGGTTGTACTCTTATCTGTGATCTGTTGATCATGCAATGAATGAAGGATGTTTATCCCTGGCAGCTTGTTCTCATATATGGACCATCTGGGTGGAAGAAAACAATCATAAGTTTGGTTAAATCTCAGTATGGAAACTGGCCCTTCAGCTCAACTAGTCCATGATAACCTAAGATGCCTGCCTCAGCTAGTCTGGCTTGGGTCCCTCTTTTTTTGTATCTCAACACTGACCAAAACTGAACACAAAGACTTTACAAATGTCTCATACAACTCCCAACTCTTGTGCTTAGTGCCCTAATTGATGAAGGCCAGTGTGCCAAACACTTTCACCAAGCTGTCTGTTCCTGTACTCCAAAATTCCATAGGGCACTATGTTCTCCATTGCTGCAATTCTGTCACACTAATGATATCAGAAGAAAGAGTCTTTGGTTGCAAGAAATATATTTTTATATTAACATACATATACAATAGTGATGTTCACTGGTAGTATACAGCTCTGCAGAGTGGGAGTGGGGGGGGTAGAGGTTAAGCTAATACGTATTCCAACTTTGTTCCTGGTCTGTCACTTCCTAATGTGGGACCGGGCCCCTGTGTCTTACATCTCTTGTTCCCCAGGCCCATGGAGGGAGGGGGAGCAAGAAGGCAGGGAGTCCACCATAGCAGGTAGTCACACTCACCTACTCTACCCTCCCCTCCCTGTCCCACACCCAAGGAAGCAATAAGATTGCCTTACTTCCCATCCCTATACATCTCCCACCACCCCTCAGTCTGCCCTTCACCCACTCCCCCCTTCTCCCAGGGCCTACACCTGCAGGGTGAACATCAGGAAGAGGTATGTTTGCCTGGGCCTCTTCTCCCTTGCCTTATCCCCCATATCACTCAGACCCTTCTGAAATTCTTCTCTTCCCCTCCCCTTGTTTCCTTCCCCTTCCCTCCCCTCCTCTGTCCCCTTAGTCTCCTACCTCTCCCCCACTCTGTCCCCTCCCTCCCCATTTCCCCCTCTTGACCCAAACTGCAGCATGTAGGCTCTACTCTATACTGCACTCACTCACTCCCTGCTGCCCCCTCCTGCAGCAGGAACACCCCCCCATCAGCCCCCACCTGCAGGGAGAGCTGCCCAGGAGGGTAGGGTTGTCCGCCAGGGTCCCGCAGAGCTGCCAGCACCCGCTGTCCAAGCTGTGCCAGCCGTGCCTGGGCCTGAAGTAAGGCTCGTCCCACCCGTTCACGTTCGCCAGCCAGCCGCTCCCTCTGGCCCCGTAGGCCACCCAGCTCCCTCTGCAGCCGAGCCACAGCCTCCAGCTTACGACGTCGGCAGTGCCGGGCTGCCACCTTGTTCTTGCCTCGTCGGCGGATGTCCCTTACCAGGGCCAGCTGGGCCTCACTCAGGCGGTGCCTAGACAGCAGCTCGTTGTACTCCTCAACTGGTAGCTGCACAATCGCTTCCGTGGGAATGGGGATGCACAGGGCTCGAGCCCGTCGCTCGTCACGGCTGCAGGTCTCCCGGCCTAGTCTGGCAGGGCCCTTCAGGCCTGTTCCTGTCCCGAGGCCCAGTCCAGACCGAAGTCCTGTCCCAGCCCTGAGACCTAGTCCGATCCCAGCCTCATGTTCGGTCTTTTGGCCTAGACTGGGCCTAAAGCCCAGCTCGGTCCCAGACCCTGACTCAACCTTTGGGCCAGCTCCAATCCTGAGGCCCAGCCTGGCCTCCACACCCAGAATTGTCCCTGTCCCCATCAATTCGGCCTTCAGGCCTGTCCCGGGTCCCTTTCTGGCCTCGGGCCCTGACCCAGGCCCAGTCCTCCTGAGATCCAGCTCTAGCCCTGGTCCCGGCTCAGCCTTCAAGCATGGAGCAGCCTCCAGCTGGGACCCACCCCAGGCCCCTGCCCACGTCACAGGTCCAGAGCCCAGCGGCAGGGAGGAATCATGACAAGGGCCTTGGGGCAGCAGCCAGGGCTCAGGTGGAGGTGGGGGCAAGGGCTGGGCCAGGGGGTAGTGGGGCCAGGGCTCGGGCAGAGGGACGGAAAGGTGAGTAGGGGTGGCCGTTGGATAGAAGGGGATGCAGCTTTCAGAGGGGGAGGAGGAAGCCTCAGCAGTCATCTCCAGGCCCTGAAACAAAGAGAGGGGAAGAGATGAAGAAGGGAGAGAGTCAAGAGAATTGCCAACTTTTCTGCACTGTCCCATCACACACTCCCAGGGTCAGACACAGAGTGAATCTCCCTCCACACTGTCCAATCACACACTCCCGGGGTCAGACACAGAGTGAATCTCCCTCCACACTGTCCCATCACACACTCCCAGGGTCAGACACAGAGTGAATCTCCCTCCACACCGTCCCATCACACTCTCCCAGCGTCAGACACAGAATGAATCTCCCTCCACACCATCCCATCACACACTACCAGAATCAGACACAGAGTGACTCTCCCTCCACACTATCCCATCACACACTCCCAGGGTCAGACACAGAGTGAGTCTCCCTCCACACTGTCCCATCACACACTCCCGGTGTCAGACACAGAGTGAATCTCCCTCCACACTGTCCCATCACACACTCCCAGGGTCAGACACAGAGTGAAATTTCCCTCCACACTGTCCCATCACACACTCCCACGGTCAGACACACAGAGTGAATCTCCCTCCACACTGTCCCATCACACACTCCCGGGGTCAGAAGCAGAGTGAGTCTCCCTCCACACTGTCCCATCACACACTCCCGGGGTCAGACACAGAGTGAATCTCCCTCCACACCGTTCCATCACACACTCCCAGGGTCAGACACAGAGTGAATCTCCCTCTACACTGTCCCATCACACACTCTGAGGGTCAGACACAGAGTGAATTTCCCTCCACACCGTCCCATCACACACTCCCGGGGTCAGACACAGAGTGAATCTCCCTCCACACCGTCCCATCACACACTCTCAGGGTCAGACACAGAGTGAATCTCCATCCACACTGTCCCATCACACACTCCCAGGGTCAGACAGAGATTGAATCTCCTTCTACACTGTCCCATCACACACTCCCAGGGTCAGACACAGAGTGAATCTCCTTCCACACCGTCCCATCACACACTCCCAGGGTCAGACACAGAGTGAATCTCCCTCCACACTGTCCCATCACACACTCCCGGGGTCAGAAGCAGAGTGAATCTCCCTCCACACTGTCCCATCACACACTCCCGGGGTCAGACACAGAGTGAATCTCCCTCCACACCGTCCCATCACACACTCCCAGGGTCAGAAACAGAGTGAATCTCCCTCTACACTGTCCCATCACACACTCTGAGCGTCAGACACAGAGTGAATCTCCCTCCACACCATCCCATCACACACTCCTGGGGTCAGACACAGAGTGAATCTCCCTCCACACCGTCCCATCACACACTCTCAGGGTCAGACACAGAGTGAATCTCCATCCACACTGTCCCATCACACACTCCCAGGGTCAGACAGAGATTGAATCTCCCTCTACACTGTCCCATCACACACTCCCGGGGTCAGACACAGAGTGAATCTCCCTCCACACTGTCCCATCACACACTCCCGGGGTCAGACACAGAGCGTGGCTCTCTCCACACTGTCCCATCACACACTCCCAGGGTCAGACACAGAGTGAAATTTCCCTCCACACTGTACCATCATACAATCCCGGGGTCAGACACAGAGTGAATCTCCCTCCACACGGTCCCATCACACACTCCCGGGGTCAGACACAGAGTGAATCTCCCTGCACACTGTCCCATCACACACTCCCAGAGTCAGACACATAGAGGAGCTGTGCTGACTGAGCTGGGAGAAATCGAGGCAAAACTACTGGATAAAGTTCGTGGAATACTTTGGAGGTGGCTCTAAAAGTCTCTTGGACAACTGAGTGAGTGACGGCGCTGGTGTGGAGTTTTACTGCCGGTTTCGGCTGGGTTTGTTGGCGGCTGCTAACTGCGTAGCTCCCAGCTGCGGCCGCTGGCAACTCGCCAGTGAGCCGGTTCGCTCCAAAACCGGAGGGAAACGCCGTCGTTCCCCCCCATTGACATCGGGGCAACGTTCCTCCTCCATTGTTTTCCTGATTTTCGTCCGGTGTCGGTGCCGGAGCATCTGGAAGGACGTTTCGGCCTCTCCCGGCCTGGGTCTCTGCAAGTCCGACGGAGCCTTTCCTGGCGCCGAACCAGCGAGAACTGTCGACTGCAAACTTTCCCGGCCAGTTATTCGACTCGTTCCAGGACTTCTAACTGGCACCGCTGTAGGATTCTCGGACTGGAAAGAGCGCCAGCAAGCCGGACCGGTCTCCAGGGAGTCGCGGGCCTTCGGGGAGTTACGCAAGGGCGGCTGCCTCCCCGGCCTCGGACAACGCCCTGTTTCGTTCGGTGAAGGTGGAACGTGGGGTGCAATGTATTTTGCGCCCTGGAATGACACTAGAAAAGTGTACGGAGGCAATGGAAGACCTTGTTGGGAAAGGTGGTATTCTGGCCACCGAGGAGTTCGGAAAGGCGGTGTTCTATCTGGCGAATGAAGAGCTAGTGCACCGGGCCCTAAGCAGGGGAGTCACGGTAGACAACATCTTTTTACCTATGGAGCTGGTGACGGCCCCCACGCAACGTATCGTGCTTGGGCATGTTAAGCCTTTCATTCCAAATGAGGACTTGCTTCCCCCACTGGCCCGTTTAGGGCAAGTAAGGTCGGAGATCACTGCCATCCGACACAAATTTAAGAGACGCACCCTCCGCACCGTAATCTCTTTCCGGCGTCAGGTATTCATGCAGCTGGAAAGGGAGGACGATGTTGAGGGCCAGTTTACTGTCCGGCACGAGGGAGTGGATTATCAGGTGTACTGGAGCTCCGAGCGCCCGCGGTGCCATGCGTGCAGGGGGGTGGGGCACTTTCGGAGGGACTGTCCTGCCGCCCGGAACCCGAGGGAGCCAATTTCGGGCACCAGTGCCCCAGCTACCTCTCCCCCTGATCCTACTCCTGCGCGTGCGTCTGCGCCTGCATCTGACCCTGCCCCCGCCCGTGATCCTGCCCCAGCCCCTCACCCTGCCCCTGCCCCTACCCCTGCCCCTACTCCTACGGTTGGGTCGGTCCCTGCTCCTCTCCCTGTGGTTCAGGTGGGGGACGGGGTGGAGTCTGTGCGGAGTAAGAAGGCAAAGGGGAAATCCAAACACAGTAAGAAGCGGGCCTTTGAGGCCGCAGAGCTCACGCCCATTTCGCCTGAAGTGGACGCCACGCTCGGGGAGGTGCGCAAGCAGACGGGGCGATGGAAACAGAAAGCGCCGCCCCATCGGTGAAGCCTGCACCTGTGTGCTCCTCCGGCGTGAAGAGGAGAAGGGAACGTTCCCGCAAGATGGCAGGGGATGTAGATGCGGGAGAGTCCCAGGAAGGGGTGGGAATCCGGGTAGGGGTTGGTTCTAAACCTGAGTCCCCAGATGTAGCCACCAGTCCTGGGGTAGATGGTGTGGTTGTGCAAAAAGCTTGTGATAGCCCTGTTTGCACAAATGAGGCAGCCCTGGAGGCCTCCACCTGGGACCTACAAGTCAGCGCCTCTCTGGAGGCCAGTGTACCGAATAGTGTAAGAGGAGACGAGACAAAGCTCTCTCATTCTCAGCACCAGGCGGCTTGTGAATCCCTTGGACCAAAGATGCCGGGTTCCCCTCTATGCCTGCCCCCTGGGGAGGGCGATATTCTGTGCACGTCGACCCCAGCAATTAATGACTTGCAGGGAGTCCCTGGGGATTGTCCCTCCACTGTTGCAAATGTGGATGAAACTGATGCGACGGTGGAGCGGGCAGGTAAGAGCGAGGTGCCCGCTGCGCGGTATGGGTCACAAGCGCAGCCATCTATTGGAACATGCGGGGAGGCCGATGGGGATTCTGTCTGCAGTGACAGGTTGGAGGGGGACTCTTTCGATAGTGAAACAATGGACATCCTCACCCCTCCTGAGAAGTCCCCTTTGATACCTGTAGAGGAAATTAAGCATTTTATTCTCACCTCTGAGGGTGCCAAGCACCGGCCTCAACTAGCCTCGCTTCGTTGGCCCAGCATGCCGAGGCTGGCGAGGTCCCTGCGAGTCATCCTCGGACGAAAGGGAAAGGGAAAGAGGAATGCGGTGTCGGGGAACGACAGACGGCAACTAAAATCTTTCCTCGATGACCTAGTAAGGGACATCAGAGGGAGAAGCAGCCTCGCTCCTACGGGGGATCGTGGGTCACAGGGTGTCGCTGGTACCGCTCGAGCCCGGAAGGCAAAAAGTAACCTTGCTTTCTTTCCGGACAGTGTGGTGGAGGGCGCCTCCGCTCTCACCGAAATGGGCACAGCTGCTGAGACCTAGTGTGCTCCCGCCATGAAGCTTACCATAGCTAGTCGCAATGTAAACGGCAGCAGGGGTCCTCTTCGCAGGCGTAACAATCTCTCAGCCCTCAGGGTTGGACGGTATACGGTGAGTTTCCTGCAGGAAACCCATACCATCCCTGGGGACGAGTCTGCTTGGCTGGTTGTGCGCCTGGATGGCGTACCATTGCATTTTATCAATGTGTATGCTCCCAGGCGCGGTGTGATGCAGACGCGCCTATTCTGCCAGCTGTCCACCCTGCTGAGCTCCATCGATCCTGGGGATTGCGAAATCCTCGGGGGAGACTTCAATTGTACCCTCGAGGCGGAGGACCGCTCGGGCCTCCAACGCGACCCAGCATCAGCAAAAAAGTTAAAGGAGCTAGTCGGCTCCTTTGACTTGGTGGACAGCTGGCGGAATTTTCACCCCAACTCTAGCGCCTTCTCGAGAAGGTCTAGAGAAGGGGGTTCCAGGATAGACCGTATATATATCTCTCGGGCCTACGTCTCCCGCGTGTCGGCGTCCTCCATGCGGCCAGTGTCGTGCTCGGATCATCACCTTGTGTGGATGGAATTTATTCCACTACACCCTCGGGTGGGATCCAGGTATTGGCATTTTAACAACCGGCTGCTGGAGGACAGCCGATTCCGGGATTCGTTCCGAGCTTTCTGGGTCTCCTGGAAGGAGAGGCGGAGAGAGTTCTGCTCCCTACGGCTATGGTTTTTATGTCGGGAGTACACTAGGGGGTCGACAAAGAGGCGGAGCTCTGAGGTTGAGCGGCTTGAGAGAGCGTTGCTTGACCTGGAGTCCCGCCTCGGTCCGACCTCTGGAGACCAGCAGCTGTGGCAGGAATACCAGGAGAAGAAGGACGCACTAAGGAACCTGCAGCTCCTGCAGTCCCGAGGTGCGTACGTGAGGTCACGGATCCAAATGCTGCAGGATTTGGACCGTGGCTCACCCTTCTTCTACTCGTTGGAAAGGTGGCGGGGAGTTCAAAAGCAGCTAGTGGAGCTGCTGGCTGCCGATGGCTCCTCCATCACGGACCCTGATGGAATTAACAACGAGGTCCGTTCATTCTGTCGGTCCTTATTCTCGCCTGATCCGTCAAATGCGGAGGCGTGTAATGAGGTCTGGAAGGATTTGCCTAAGGTCAGCCCAGAGGACGCAGTGCGTCTGGATGCCCCCCTGACTCGGGAGGAGCTGTCCACTGCCCTTCGGCAACTCCGGAGGGGCAAGTCCCCTGGTTTGGATGGACTGAGTGTTGAGTTTTATCAGGCTTTTTGGGATGTCCTGGGGGATGATTACAGCCTTGTCCTAGGGGAGAGCCTAGCCACCGGAGAAATTCCCCTCTCATGGCGAAGAGCTGTTGTGGTCCTACTGCCCAAGAAGGGAGACCTCCGCCTGCTAAAGAACTGGCGGCCGGTCTCCCTCTTGTGCGCGGACTACAAGATCTTCGCCCGGGCAATCGCCAACCGTCTGGGTTCGGTAATTGGACAAGTGGTCCATCCTGACCAATCTTACACAGTCCCGGGCCGCTCCATCCAGGACAATGTCCACCTAGTACGGGACCTGATCCACCTACTCCAGGAGACTGGGACCCCGGCTGCGTTTCTTTCTCTTGACCAGGAGAAAGCGTTTGACCGGGTGGACCACAGTTTCCTGGTGGGCACCCTGCAGGCTTTTGGGCTCGGACCACACTTTGTGGCCCGAGTTCGGCTCCTGTACTCTGCCGCAGAGTGCCTAGTTAAGATTAATGGATCATTGACAGGACCTATCCACTTCCGAAGAGGAGTGCGTCAGGGGTGCCCCATGTCCGGTCAACTGTATGCAATCTGTGTCGAGCCATTCCTCGGCCTTCTTCGGAGAAGGCTGACAGATCTGGTTCTGCGCGAACCGGATATGGGGGTCGTCCTCTCGGCCTACGCCGATGATGTACTCCTCATGATCACAGACCCCTGTGACCTGCGGAGGATGCGCGAGTGCCAAGATGTTTTCTCGGCGGCATCCTCCGCGAGGATCAACTGGGCGAAATGTTCCGGACTCTTAGTAGGCCAGTGGCAGGTGGACTCCCTGCCGGAGGAGATGAGAGCTTTTGAGTGGAGCACCAGACGTCTTCTCTATCTGGGAGTCTACCTGAGTCCTTCTGGGGAGACCTGGCAGGACCTGGAGACAAAAGTCATGGGCCGGCTAGGGCGCTGGTCAGGCCTTCTCAGGGTGCTTTCCTGTCGAGGCAGGGTGGTGGTCATAAACCAGCTGGTGGCCTCCATGTTGTGGTACCGGATGGTCACCTTGGCCCCCCCTGCCCCTTTTGTCGCAAGAATGCAGAGGAAGCTAGTGGACTTCTTCTGGGGAAACAGGAAGCACTGGGTCTCTGCAGCGGTTCTGAGTCTCCCAGAAGGAGAGGGCGGACAGTCGCTGGTGTGTGTACGCACACGACTGGCGGCTCTCCGCCTCAGGACTCTGCAGAGATTCCTGTACGCCGAGCCCCCTCCCAGGTGGCACGTGTTGGCGACTTTCTTCCTCCGGAGGGGCTGCTGCCTTCACGAAGATATGCAGCTACCACCGGCGGGCGTCAGCCGTGCTGCTTTGCAGAGGCTGCCCGGCTTCTAGCAGGACCTACTGAGAGTCTGGAACATGGTTGCCTCAGGCCGGGAATCCCCTCCTCTGGCAGAGGGCGGAGTCCTGGCCGACCCTTGCCCTGCCTCAACGGATGTCAGTGCGGCTCAGGTGTGTGGAACGACTCGGGCTGAGCTGTTCGTCCGGCCCAGGCCCCGCAGCCTTGCGCGAGAGACGAATCCACACAACTTGAGCCGTCTTTCATCGACACCCACAATCCCATTCAGGGATGCAGGCAGGAGGTACCTTTATGGGCTGCTGCTCCACACCCTCCACTTCCAAGCATTTGTCCACCGTCCCGACACGCCATGGCGGTCGGTCTTTCCACCTGGAGGTGAGGGGGGTCCCCAATGGAAGTCCCTCTACAAGGGAGTCCTTCCCATGCACCTTGGGGATCTCGGCTGGAGGGTGCTGCATAAAGCGGTGCCCTGCAATAAGTTCTTTAGTTTGTACACGGATCTCCCAGCCGCGTGTCACTTCTGCGGGCTGGAGGAGACCGTGTACCGTATGTAAGTGGAGTGTGTGAGGCTGCAGCCCCTTTTCGCGTATTTGCGTGGGCTGCTTCTCGCTTTCTGGTTGCATTTCAGTGCCACCCTATTCATATGTGGTCATCCAGTAAGGAGGGGGGCACAGAGGGATGAGGATGTCCTTGTCAACTTGCTCCTGGGGTGGCGAAAATTGCCATCCGTGGCTCCTGGAAAAGGGTGGCAGGAGGTTCTCCCCGGGCGGACTGCCTGGCTATGTTTAGGGGGTATGTTCGTGCCCGGGTGAACATTGAAAAGGAATACGCACAGTCCACGGCGACCGTAGAGATGTTCCGGGACCGTTGGGCTCCGCGGGGTGTAAATGCCATCATTGATGAGGATGGCAATACACTGGTTTAACATGTATTGTCTGTTTGTAGTGTAGTAAATGTGTTAGTCACTGGTTTTGTAAATATTGTATAGCACCGACATTTGTAATAAAGAATTTTGTAAAAAAAAGGGTCAGACACAGAGTGATTCTCCCTCCACACTGTCCCATCACACACTCCCGGGGTCAGACACAGAGTGAATCTCCCTCTACACTGTCCCATCACACACTCCCGGGGTCAGACACAGAGTGAATCTCCCTCCACACTGTCCCATCACACACTCCCGGGGTCAGACACAGAGTGAATCTCCCTCTACACTGTCCCATCACACACTCCCAGGGTCAGACACAGAGTGAATCTCCCTCCACACTGTCCCATGACACACTCCTGGGGTCAGACACAGAGTGAATCTCCCTCTACACTGTCCCATCACACACTCCTAGGGTCAGACACAGAGTGAATCTCCCCGCACACCATCCCATCACACACTCCCAGGGTCAGACACAGAGTGAATCTCCCTCCACACTGTCCCATCACACACTCCCAGGGTCAGACACAGAGTGAATCTCCCTCTACACTGTCCCATCACACACTCCCTGGGTCAGACACAGAGTGAATCTCCCTCCACACTGTCCCATCACACACTCCTGGAGTCAGACACAGAGTGAATCTCCCTCTACACTGTCCCCTCACACACCCCCAGGGTCAGACACTGAGTGAATCTCCCTCCACACCGTCCCATCACACACTTGCGGGGTCAGACACAGAGTGAATCTCCCTCCACACTGTCCCATCACGCACTCCTGGGGTCAGACACAGAGTGAACCTCCCTCCACACCGTCCCATCACACACTCCCAGGGTCAGACACAGAGTGAATCTCCCCCCACAGCATCCCATCAGACACTCCCAGGTTCAGACACAGAGTGAATTTCCCTCTACACTCTCCCATCACACACTCCTGGGGTCAGACACAGAGTGAATCTCCCTCTACACTGTCCCCTCACACACCCCCAGGGTCAGACACTGAGTGAATCTCCCTCCACATTGTCCCATCACACACTTGCTTGGGAAGCTCCTTCTTCCCCTCACTTACCTGCAGCTCGCTCAAAGACATCAGTTCTTGCCAGTTGAGCTCCATGTCTCCAGACTGGGTCTGCTCAGCACTCTCCCCAAGGGATGGTAAGAATTGGGGGGCGATCCCATCGGGAAGCGGTGGGTAGGGGGCACTTGGAAACCCATGCTGCACTGCACAGTTCAGCTCCAGGTTAGAACCAGACCTCGGTGTGAACTGGGGGTAGGTTGGAGATCGAAATCAGAGTCAACTCCAAGTATAGTTCTGAGAACAGAGAATAATACAGTGCAGAAAAAGGCCCTTCAACCCACGATGTCTCTGCCAAACTTATTACACTGCTATTCCCTGCACATTCATGTGCCAACCTAAGAGCCTTTTAAACGCCTCTATTGTATTTGTCTCCACCATCACTCCCGGCAGCACATTCCAGGCACCCACCTCTCTCTGTCCCCACATCTTCTTAGATGTTACATCCCCCCCCCCCCAACCTTTCATGCATGCCCTCTGGTAGTAGACATTTCAACCCTGGGGAAAAAGATACCAACTGTCTGTCTATGTCTCTCATAATCTCATAAACCTCTATCCGGTTTCCCCTCAACTCCAGTGAAAACAACCCAAGTTTATGCAACTCCTCTTTGTAGTTTGTCCCTCTAATCCAGGCATCATCTTGGTGAACCTCTTCTGCACCCTCTCCAAAACCCCCTTCCCATGATGGGGTATCCAGAACTGAATGCAATATTCCAGATGAGGCATGACCAGAGTTTTATAAATTTGCAACATGACTTCCCGACTCTTGAACTCAATAAGCATATGCCTTCTTTACCGGCCTGTCAACCTGTGCGGCCACTTTCAGGGAGCTGTGGACTTTTACCACAAGAGCCTTCTGTGCATCAACACTGTTAAGAGTCCTGCCGTTACCGGTGTTCTGTCCCTTTCGGTTTGACCTCCCGAAGTGCAACACCTCGCACTTGTCCGGATTAAGCTCAATCCTCCATTTCTCTGATCAGACCTGCAACTGGTCTGAACCCTGCTGTTTTCTTTGGCAACCTTCACTGTATTCAAATTTACTAACCCATCCATCTATCTTTTCATCCAGGTCATTTATATATCACAAACAGTCATACATATATAAACAGAAGTAATGTACAGGATTGACTTCAGGAAAGGGTCGGGGGTGGGGGGGTGGTCAAGTGCAAATGAGAACTTTAAGTTCCTAAGTGTGAACATCACCATTAGCCTGTCCTGGTCAAATCACATAGACACCGCAGCCAAGAAAGCTCACCAACACCTCTGCTTCCTCAGGAGGTTAAAGAAATTCCACATGTCCCCATCTACCCTTACCAATTTTTATCAATGCACCGTAGGAAGCATCCTATCCTGATGCATCATAGCTTGGTACGGCAATTTGACCTTCCAAAGTGAATCACTTCACACTTTTCTGGGTTGAACTCCATCTGCCACTTCTCAACCTAGCTCTGCATCATACCAATGTCCCATTGTAACTACAACAACAACTTCACCGTCCTTGTGTCACCTGCAAACTTACTAACCCACCCTCCCACATTCTCATCCAAGTCATTTATAAAATTACAAAGAGCAGGGGTCCCAGAACAGATCCCTACAAACACCACTGGTCACTGTCGTCCAAGCAGTATACACTCCACTTTCTTGGCTGTAAATTGGGTGGGGAGGTTGTGGTGACCTTGGAACCCTTCAGCCCAACTCCCAGTGATGTCCCACTCCACGCCTGAGCCATCTCCCTCCCTGCAAAACCAAACAGCTCTTGGCCGATACACTGAAGATAGGGTAAATATACAGAACGTGGTGGGGGGGGGGGTGGAGAAGGAAGGGAGAGTGGGAACAGAGGGGAAGGGATAGGGAGAGGAGGTGGGTCGGAAATGTGAGAGGAGAAGGGGTTGGAGGGGAGAGATTGGGAGAGGGAGAGACGTGGAGGTCAGATATGAGAGGAGGTGGAGGGGATAAGAGTTGAGGAAAATTGTAGGGCAGAATGAGGAGGGGAGTGGGAGAAGGTAGAGGGCAGAGGAAGGAAGGGAAGAGGAAGGAGGGGAGAGGGGCAGGCATGGGACAGATAGGACCCTCACCTCCGTGCCAGTTCCAGGAAAGGGCAGGACACAGTCGGTGGAACACATTGAGCCGGGGAGGGGGGGGGAGGAGGGGGGGCAGCCTCTCACCAACAGCTTCGCAGGCCAGTCTTCCTGAAGGAGCAGAGATAAGGAAGCTGGTTATCACTGACTGCACACACTTCCCTCAGTTCCACAGCCAATACATTCCCCTCCCACAGAGACAGCTCAGTCTGACAGACACACAGTTACAAATATACACAGAACTCAGTTTAACAGAGAAATAGGCACACATAGAAATGTATATGACTGTATGTGAATCCACAGTAGCACGCTCCCTCTCACACACATACAGAATTCAAATGGTCTCACACACCTCACCAAGTGAAGAGATTTTGACCCCCTTCCCCCCAACCAAACCAGGTACCTGGAGAGACCCACGCATGGGAACCGTTCTCCCTCCTTGAGGAAACACAGACCAGCCACAGGAGTGGGGTGGAGGTCCCACCAGTCCCATCCCTGAGACAGAGGAGAGATCAGGCAGACTGGGTCCTGAACCCTCTGAGGTTCAGGAGAACATAAGGAGATCTCATCAGAATGTATGGGGAAGGGACTCAAAGGAGGATGTCTTCCTTGCTGGGGGGTTGAGAATGAATAATCACGTTCTCAGAAAGAAGGGAAAAATGGGGAGAGATTTCCTCCCTCCATGAGGCCTTGATCTTTGGAACTTTCCTCTCATGAGCTTGGTCACTGAGGGTTTTTTCAGAGCTGAGGGCAAGGAGGATGATGGGGTTGGTATGGGGGCAGAGTGAAGCTGGGGAGAGGATCACCTCTCACCAGTCATCCATCCAGAACCGATTCCCCTTTCCTTCAGCCTCAATAACACCCACAGACTCTGCGACCCTACCTCCTTCCAAGAGGGAGAGTTTCAAAGACTCTCTGTCTTTAGTGGGAAAACATCACCCCAGCCCTCTATCTCGGTCTGAAGCAGGCTGGCTCGATTTCTTAAATGGCGGTCCCTAGTTCTAGATTGTCCCACAGATGGACACACAAGTTCCAGCCTGTGGAGATGCCTGGGAATCTGAGATATTCCAGACCCCACCCCCTTCCACTCTCCCTAAACCCCTGTAGATGCAAATCCAAACTGTTCGACTTCTCCTCATGCGACAACTCACCTGTTCCAGGGGTGGGTCTGATTAACCTTCTCCAAGCTGCCCCAACGTATCAATGTCCATCCCTCAATGAGGATACTGATACCATCCACACCATACCAGATGTGGTCCCACCAACACCCCATATTACAGAAGGACCACCTGCCCCAATTCTGTGTTGAATATTTACCGATACACTAAAGAAAGCATCCAATTGTATACAGCAACTGCTCT
The DNA here is from genome assembly GCF_030028105.1 of Mobula birostris. Classification (NCBI taxonomy): domain Eukaryota; kingdom Metazoa; phylum Chordata; class Chondrichthyes; order Myliobatiformes; family Myliobatidae; genus Mobula; species Mobula birostris. The sequence continues at coordinate 86,101 of NW_027278410.1, read as the reverse complement.
GACTGTGACCACAAGAAACCGCAGAGAGTTGTGGACACAGCTCAGCACATCACAGAAACCAGCCTCCCCTCCATGGACTCTGTCTACACTTCTCACTGCCTCAGTAAAGCAGCCAGAATAACCAAAGACCCCAACCACCCCGGACATTCTCTCTTCTCCCCTCTCCCATCGGGCAGAAGATACAAAAGCCTGAAAGCACGATCCACCAGGCTCAAGGGCAACTTCTACCCTGCTGTTATATGACTACTGAATGGTTCCCTGGTATGATAAGACAGACTTACACCTTATTGTCTGCCTGCACTGCACTTTCTCTGTAACTGTGACACTTTATTCTGCATTCTGTTATTGTTTTACCTTGTTCTACCTCAATGCACTGTGTAATGATCTGATCTGTACGAACAGTATGTGAGACAAACATGTATCTCCCACATGTGACAATAATAAACCAAGAGAGAAGGTGTGAAGGATGAAGAAGAGAGAGACATATGGAGAGAAAGGGGGTTGGAGAGAGGTGGTGAGGAGAGGTGGAAGTGAGGGATAGAAGGAGATAGGCAACGAGGAGATAAAGAGGATTAAATAGAGAATGAAGAAGAAGAGGGATGGGCAAAGGGAATTGGAGTGTGTGTGTGAGAGAGAGAGAGGGTGCAGTGAGGAGAGAGATAGAGATTTAGAGAGAAGAAGAAGAGAGGGTCTCAGAGAAAGTAATCAAGCAGAGATGGTGTGTGATTTGCCAACCCTGTCTCTTTCTCCCACTTCCATTCCCTCTCCTTCTCTTCCTCTCATGTTGTCTCTGTCCCTCTCCCACTCCATATGTCTCTCCCCTCCTTTCTACCCTTCCTCTCTCTTTCCTGCCACAATCCCTTTGAGTTTCTCTTGTCTCTGTCCCCGCTCCATTACATCCCGTCTCCCTCTCCCCCTCCCCTCTCTCCCCACCCTCCTCCTCTCCCTCACTCACCCATTCTTTCTCCCCCAATTTCTCCCCAGTCTCTCTCCCCTCCCTGTTCTGCCATTATGTTCCTCCTTTGCAACCTCTCTTCCCCTATTGTCTCCTGCTTCCTTCATTTCTCTCTCTCCCTCTTTCTCTGAACCACCTCTCTCCCCCCTATTCTTCTCTCTGCCTCTCTCACTCTCTGTCCCCTCCTCTCTTTTCTGTTTCTCTTTCCTTCTTCTCTTTCTTCCCTCCTTCTCTCATTCTCTGTTCCCTTCTCTTTTCCTCTCTTCCTTTACCTCTTGCTCCCCATCTCTTCCCCTCCTACTTTCCCTCACTCCTCCCCTCTCTCTGCCTCTCCTCTTCTCTATCTGTCCTTCTCTTTCCTTTCCCCTTGCTCCCTCTTCCCCTCCCCCTCTCTCGTACTTTCTCTCTCTCCATCTCTCCCTGCTCTCTCTTCCCTTTTCCCACTCACTCCCTCCCTCTCTCTCCTCCCACAGTCACAACCCCTGTCCAGCCCACTTCCCATCCCTCTCCCCTCTCGTCCAAGAGACACTCCTCCCCAATACCCCCCGCCGATGCAGATGAGTTGACCGTAGCATGCAGACTTCCAAAAGGAAAACAAAAGCCGGATCTCTCCTCTTGCCTCCACTCCCCTCGTCTCGCGGACACCCCTCTCCCGCCAGCCCTCCCCCCACCACCTCAACACCCAGATACTTACTGCCTCATTGTAAACTCATGGGATTCCAGATGGAGAGGAAGGGGTTGAGGTGGGAGAGAGGCCGCCGCTCACTGCCTGTCCTGTGTGCGTTCTCTCCTTCTGTCTCTCCAAGCCTTGGGGTAAGACTGTGGTGTTGCGTGGAGCTTTTTGACCCTAGGCTCTGTGTTCCTCTATCTCTCTCTCTCTCTCACACACACTTTCTCTCTATCTCTCCCTCTCTCTTTCTCAGTCTCCTTCTCTCTCTCTCTTTCTCTCTTCACGTCTCTCTCCCTCTCATTCCCTTGTCTCTCTTCTTCTCGCCCCCTCTGTCTTTCTCTCTCTCTTTCTCTTTCTCCCTCTCTCCTTTATCTTTCACTTTCCCTCTCTTTCTGCCTCTCTCCTCTTTTTCTTTCACTCTGTCTCCTGTCTCCCTGTTTCTCTGTGCCTGTATCACAGCCTGTGATCCAAGTCCCTCTGTAACCACGTCTTTATCTGCCGTGCATAAGCTGCCAGTGGCTGCTCAGCACCCCCTCCGCTCCTCCTCCCCACTCCTCCCCTTCCCTTGGTCCCACCCCCCTCACTGGTAAACCACAGAGAGGACAGAAGGAAGATGACAGAGGGTCTGTGGTTCCTGGATCCTGGGCAGGAACCAATCCCACATCCTGACCGGGAAACCCGACCTTTCTCCTTTCTCTCTCTCTCTCTCTCTCTCTCTCTCTCTCTCTCTCTCTCTCTCTCTCTCTATCTCCCTGTCACACATTCCCTCTATCTCTCCCTGTGACACTCACTATCTAAATTTACCCCTCTCCCTGTTGCACTCTCTCTATCTCCCCTCCCTCTCATCCACTCTCTCCGTCTCCCTTGTCCCACAATCCTCTATCACTCCACATCATGCGTACCCTTTCCCTTTCATCCTCTCTTTCTCTCCCTCACACTGTCATACCACTAGCTCTCTCACACCTTGTCACGCTCTCTCTCTGTCACACTCTTTCTCTCTCTCCCTGTCGCACACTTCCTCTATTTCCCCCTCTTTCCCTGTTACATATTCTATCTGCATTTCCCAGTCAAACCTTTTTACTCTCTCCCCCTTTCATTATCACACTTTTTTCTCTCTCGACCTTTTCTCCTCCCTTTCTACAACCTCACACACTCACTTCCTAATTATTGCATTCAGCTCTGGCCAGCCCATTACAAGAAGGGTGTGGGGGCTTTGCAGAGGGTGCAGAAGACCCTCACCAGGATGCTGCCTGGAGTCGAGGGCTGGACAAACTTGGGTTGTTTTCTCTGGAGCGGCGAGGCTGAGGGGAGACCTGAGAGAGGTTTGTAAGAGTGTGAGGGGCACAGATAGACAGCCAGTATCTTTACCCCTTACCAGAGGTCATGCAGTTAAGGTGAGAGGGAGGAAGTTCAAAGGAGGTGAGAGGGGCAAGTTTTTATACAGAGAGTGGTGGGTGTCTGGAATGTGCTGCCTGGGGATGTGGTGGTGGTGATATGAAAAGGGTGTTTAAGAGGCTCTTAGACAGGCTCATGGATGTGCAGGGAATGAAGAGTTTTGGCAGAAGATACACAATTTACATTAGCATTGTGGTCAATGCAGACATTGTGGGCCAAAGGGCCTGTTTTTGTGCTGTACATTTTCCACATACTTGGTAATCACCCTCAATCGCAAGGAATTGCCTCAGAAGTGGATATAATTGTAATAAGACAGTCCAGGAGTCCTCTGGCAATATAGAGCATAGAACACACAACACAGGAATGGGTCCTTCAGCTACCATGTTATCCTGAACAATTCACTTGTTCACTGAATCATGCATTAATTAATTAAACACCAAACTAAACTAATCCCTTCTGCAGAAATAATGTACACTCCCTCTCTCCTCACTGCCTGTCCAGAATAATCCAGCCGTTCAGTGGAAGCTCGAGGATTAAGCTGTCAACAGGAGTGCCTGTGGGGTGTGGTAACACTTCACCAGAAACTTCAGGAAGCAGGGTTACTCCACAGAGAAGGTGTCGCAAGCAGCGATTTCGAAGAAAGTCAAATATGCCCACATGAAATATCTGCAACCTTTCTCACATCTTCAGTAAATATTGACACGCTCCTTATGACCCCCTATAAACACAGACACACTCCCTGGGATCACATGTAAATGTTGACTCACATGGGCAAGTGGGGCATGTTGGTAGACATGGACTGCATGGACTAACTCCACCGGGGCAAGTGGGAAAGTGTTCCATCACACTCCTGACCCGTAGACAGTGGAGAGGTAATGTGGTGGATGTGGAGTACGTGGACCTCTCTCTGTGTAAAAAAACATCCTGTATATCTCCCTTGATCCTTGATCTTACCCTCCCCCCCAACCGGTCACCCCACCTTAAATGCATGGCCACTGGTATTAGTCATTTCTTTCAAATCTGGGAAAAAGATATTAGCTGTCTATCTATCCCAAGTGTAACCTCAATAATCTCTATCAGATCTCCCCTCAGCCTCTGATGCTCCAGAGAAAACAATCCAAATTTGTCCAACCTCTTTATATACAGTAGCTCATGCCCTCTGAACCAGGCAGCATCCTGGTGAATCTCCTCTGCACTCTCTCCAAAGCAGACAGGACATGAAGATGGTTATTCTCTCTCTCTCTCTAAGGAGGAGGAGGAGGTCTGGGTCAGGAACTGTCAGGGTCGAAGGGGGAGATGACTATGTGTCTCCCCTCACCCACCAGCGCCCAAGGCTGGGCAGATAAAGAGCCAATCGGGATGACACACAGCTGAGAATCACCAAACCATCCCTTCTTCTACTGCCCACAGCAACCTCAGCCAGCCTGACAGGCTGCGTCTGTGGTTGGGACTCATCAGCTTTTGTCTGGTGTTATGGGTGGTGGGTGGGGAGCAGGTCTCTCCCTGGCCCCCACACCGCTCCTCATCTCTGTGAACCCCTCCCTCTGCTACAGATATCCCCATCTCTGTGGCCCTCTTCTCCCCTACCCTCCTCACTGTCTCTGTGACTGCCTCCCTCCCCTACACCCCCGTATGTGACCTCCTCCATCCCCGTCTCTATGACCCCTTTCCACCCCTGCACCTCTCCTAGCCTCTGTGATCCCCCCTCTCCCACACTCCTCCCTGTCTCTGTAACCCCCTCCCACTCCTTCCCATGCACTCCCCTCCCCAGCAAGCCCTGCACACATTGGCACAGCGTGGCACTCTCTCTCACTGCCCCTTCCTCCTTCACCGCTCACCCCCCCACCATTCCCTCACTACCTGAAGCTTTTTGCTCCTTCCCTGCCTCCTGACTTCATTTCACCTGGCCCTCCATTCCTCCCTCTATCGCTCCCTCCCAACCCTCTCCTCACCCCCTCCTCTCTCTCACTGGCCCTCATTCATTCACTTACTCCTTCCCTGCTCCATCATTTGCTCCCTCATTCTCTCACTCCCTCCCTCTCTCTCTCTCGCTCTCATTCCCTCCCTCTCTCACTCCATCTCTTCCTCCTTCTCTCTCTCTGCCTAACTCTCACACCCTCCCTCTCTCCCTTTCCTTCCACAGTGCCCATCCTCACTCTCTCTCTCATTCTCTCTCTCTCTCTCTCTCTTCACTCCCTCCCTCCCTCAATGCCTACTGTTCCCGGAGCAGCGGGATGTGAGGCCGTTGATCTTGCTCTTGCTCCTTCATTAGCCAATTCTTCAAACCGCAGCCATAAATAGTTCTCTCACTTCCCCTTCGCCCCACCCCGCTCGACCTGTTCCATAACTGTGGCGGCTCGCTTTTCCCCTGCCTCTCTTATCCCGGTCCCAGAGACCACCAAAACCTCTCCCACTGTGAGAGTGTGTGTGTGTGTGTGTGTGTGTGTGTGTGTGTGTGTGTGTTGGGGAGAGGTCTTTATGCATTCCGTGCGTGTTTGTCCCAGGTGCTCTGGTTTCATTAAGATTCAGGAGCATAATCGTCCCTTCAGCCCATCAAGACTATTGCACCCAATATTTTTCCCCAAACCTGTTTGCCCGTTTCTCCCTGTCACACTTAACATCCTCCCCTCACTGATCAGGGACTCATCCATTTCTGCCTTCAACTCACCCAATGACTTGACCTGTACCACCCCCACCCCCATGGCAACAAATCCCACAGATTCACCACCCACTGTTTGAAGCAATCCCTCCTCGTTCCAGTTCCTTCATTCAGCGGCTGTGCCCTCAGACCGTGATGGAGATGTCCTCTCCACATCCGCTCTCTCCAGGCCTTTCAGTATCCAGGAGGTTTCAATGAGATTCCCTCCTTCATCCGTCTGAACTCCATCGAGTACAGGCCCAGAGACATCAAGCACTCCTCGTACTTTAACCCTTTCATTCCCAACATAGCTCTGGTCAACCTCCTCTGGACCTTCTCTAGAGACAGCACATCTTTCCTTGGATATGGGCTCAGATGTGGCCTGACCAACACCCTACAGATCCTCAGAAGTGCATCCTTGCTTTGACAAACCAGGGTAGGACTCTTACATAGTGAATGGGTAGGACATTCAGTAGTGGGGTAGCACAGAGAGCTCTGGGAAAACAGGTCCATAGTTCCTTCAACGTGGCATCACAGCAGTTCAGGATGAGAGGGCATAGCCTCAGAATGAAGGAGTGTCATACTGATCGAGCGGACTAGGTCCTGAACTCTCTGGGAAAATGAGAGGAGATCTCATTGGAATGTAGCCTAACTGGTTGTATCACAGCCTGGTATGGAAACGTCAATGCCCAGGAACAGAAATGTCTACAGGAAGAGGTGGATGTAGCCCTGTCCATCACAGGTAAGGCCCTCCCCCCAATGAAAACATTTACAAGGAGCACTGTCACAGGAAAGCAGCATCCATCATCAGAGACCCCCACCGTCCAGGCCATTCTCTCTTCTTGCTGCTGCCATCAAGAAGGGGGTACAGGAGCCTCTGGTCCCACATCGCCAGGTTCAGGAACAGCCATTACCCCTTAACCATCAGGCTCTTGAACAAGTGTGGATAATTTCACTCACCTCAACAACGAACAGGTTCCACGACCTATGGACTCACTTTCAAATGATCATGAGTTTCTTTGAACTGTTCCACTCTGCCACTGTAAAGGGACACTCCCTGGAACCATTGATGTGGGAGGGAGCACCACAGAAGGGGTTGTGAGGGAGGAAAGGAGGGAGCACTGCGGGAGGGGCGATGAGGGATGGAGAAAGAGAAGAGGTTTAAGGAAGGTGGGTGTGGTTATTATAGAGAGGAAGGGATTAGAGGGACACAGCAGGGAGCCTGGTCATTGAGGTGAGGTGTGGATATTAAGTGTTGCAGGGATTTGACAGGAGTGTGTGTGTGTTTGTGTGTGAATGAGACTGTACATTTCTCTGTGACTCCCTCTCTGTCTCTGCTTCTCTCTGTATTAATGTGTGTCTCTCTCTATCTCACTCTGTTTCTCTCTCTTTCTCTGTGTATCTTCCTATTTTCTCTCTCTCTCTCCCCCGACCGTCATTCCCTCACTCTTTCTCTCCCTCTGTCTGTCTCTCTTTGTTTCTGTCTATCAATCCCAGGCCTCCCCCACCCCCTCCGTCCCTTGACTGCACTTTTCCAGATGTGTTCTGACCTTGCTTCAGCCCCTGGCTCTGTGTGTGGGTACATCTGCCAACAATTGGGCTGCGGTGAGTGTACACGGGGCGGGCAACCCTCACCCCCACCCCGCCCCACCAGTTACCGGAAACCCAGCCACTACGCCAGGGTGTGGGTCAGCACTGGCACCAGATGTGGGGACCGTCCATGGCTGGGAAACCGGGAATCTGGGAACGGAAATCACACTGCTTCCCAGCACTGGGAGACTCCCAGCCCAAACCAGAATACCAGTCTGGGACAGCAGAGACAAGGAAGGAGTGGGGTGGGGTAGGGAGAGGGATGGGAGAGGAGGGGAGGGGAGGGAAGAAAAGAGGGCAGGGGAGGGGATGGAGCACTGAGGGATGGGAGGTATGAGAGGTGGAGGGGATGGGAAAAGGAGGGGGAGAGGCCTGGAGAGAGCACATGTAGAGAGGACATCTCTATTAGTGGGATGGCCCCAAAACAAAGGGGCCTCTCTCTCAGGAGATACCAGCACACTGACAGGTGTTTCTCAGTCCCTCTCTCTCAGAGTGAGATCTGTACACCGACCAGTAACTCTCAGTCCCTCTCTCTCAGGGGGAGATCTGTACACTGACTGGTGTCTCTCAGTCCCTCTCTCTCAGGGGGAGATCTGTACACTGACTGGTGTCTCTCAGTCCCTCTCTCTCAGGGGATATCTGCACTGATGGGTGTCTCTCAGTCCCTCTCTCTCATGGGGAGATCTGCACATTAACCAATATCTCTCAATCCCTCTGTTTCACGGTGAGATCTGTACACTGACTGGTGTCTCTCAGTCCCTCTCTCTCATGGGGAGAACAGCACACTGACCAGTGTCTTTCAGACCGTCTCTCCCTCAAACTGAGATCTGTATACTGACCAGTATCTCTCAGTCCCTCTCTCTCAGAGGGAGATCTGTACACTGACCGGTGTCTCTCAGTCCCCATCTCTCAGAGTGGAATCTGTACACCGACTGGTGTCTCTCAGTCCCTCCCTCTCAAACGAATTCCATACACTGACCAGTGTTGCTCATTCCCCTCTCTCTCAGGGGGATATCTGCACACTGACCAGTGTCCCTCAGCACCTCTCTCTCAGGGGGAGTTCTGTTCACTGACCGGTGTCTCTCAGTCCTTCTCTCTCAGGGGGGGATCTGTACACTGACCGGTGTCTCTCAGTCCCTCTCTCTCAGGGGGATCTGTACACTGACCGGTGTCTCTCAGTCCCTCTCTCTCAGGGGGGGATCTGTACACTGACCGGTGTCTCTCAGTCCCTCTCTCTCAGGGGGATCTGTACACTGACCGGTGTCTCTCAGGGGGGGGATCTGTACACTGACCGGTGTCTCTCAGTCCCTCTGTCTCCGGGCGAGATCTGTACACTGACTGGTGTCTCTCAGTCCCTCTCTCTCAGAGGGAGATCTGTACACTGACCTGTGTCTCTCAGTCCCTCTCTCTCAGGGGGATCTGTACACTGACTGGTGTCTCTCAGAGTGAGGACTGTACACTATCCTGTGTCTCTCAGAGTGGAATCTGTACACTGACTGGTGTCTCTCAGTCCCTCTCTCTCAAACGAATTCCATACACTGACCGGTGTCTCTCAGTCCCTCTCTCTCAGGGGGTTCTGTACACTGACTGGTGTCTCTCAGAGTGAGGACTGTACACTATCCTGTGTCTCTCAGTCCCCATCTCTCAGAGTGGAATCTGTACACCAACTGGTGTCTCTCAGTCCCTCCCTCTCAAACGAATTCCATACACTGACCGGTGTCTCTCAGACCCTCTCTCTCAGGGGGAGATCTGCACACTGACCGGTGTCTCTCAGTCCCTCTCTCTCAGGGGGATCTGTACACTGATCAGTTTCGCTCAGGCCCTCTCCCTCAGGGGGATATTTGTACATTGACTGGTGCCACTTAGACCTTCTCTTGCATTGAGAGATCTGTGCACTGACTGTTGTCTCTCAGTCTCTATCTCTCAGAGTGGGATCAGTACACTGACCAGTGTTGCTCAGTCCCTCTCTCTCAGGGGATATCTGCACTGATGGGTGTCTCTCAGTCCCTCTCTCTCATGGGGAGATCTGCACATTAACCAATATCTCTCAATCCCTCTGTTTCACAGTGAGATCTGTACACTGACTGGTGTCTCTCAGTCCCTCTCTCTCATGGGGAGAACAGTACACTGACCAGTGTCTTTCAGACCGTCTCTCCCTCAAACTGAGATCTGTATACTGACCAGTATCTCTCAGTCCCTCTCTCTCAGAGGGAGATCCGTACACTGACTGGTGTCTCTCAGTCCCCATCTCTCAGAGTGGAATCTGTACACCAACTGGTGTCTCTCAGTCCCTCCCTCTCAAATGAATTCCATACACTGACCAGTGTTGCTCATTCCCCTCTCTCTCAGGGGGATATCTGCACACTGACCAGTGTCCCTCAGCACCTCTCTCTCAGGGGGATGTCTGTACACTGACCGGTGTCTCTCAGTCCCTCTGTCTCCGGGCGAGATCTGTACACTGACTGGTGTCTCTCAGTCCCTCTCTCTCAGATGGAGATCTGTACACTGACCGGTGTCTCTCAGTCCCTCTCTCTCAGGGGGATCTGTACACTGACTGGTGTCTCTCAGAGTGAGGACTGTACACTATCCTGTGTCTCTCAGAGTGGAATCTGTACACTGACTGGTGTCTCTCAGTCCCTCTCTCTCAAACGAATTCCATACACTGACCGGTGTCTCTCAGTCCCTCTCTCTCAGGGGGATCTGTACACTGACTGGTGTCTCTCAGAGTGAGGACTGTACACTATCCTGTGTCTCTCAGTCCCCATCTCTCAGAGTGGAATCTGTACACCAACTGGTGTCTCTCAGTCCCTCCCTCTCAAACGAATTCCATACACTGACCGGTGTCTCTCAGACCCTCTCTCTCAGGGGGAGATCTGCACACTGACCGGTGTCTCTCATTGCTTCTCTCTCAGGGGGATCTGTACACTGATCAGTTTCGCTCAGGCCCTCTCCCTCAGGGGGATATTTGTACATTGACTGGTGCCACTTAGACCCTCTCTTGCATTGAGAGATCTGTGCACTGACTGTTGTCTCTCAGTCTCCATCTCTCAGAGTGGGATCAGTACACTGACCAGTGTTGCTCAGTCCCTCTCTCTCAGGGGAGAGATCTGTACACTGACTGGTGTCTCTCAGTCCCTCTCTCTCAGGGGAGAGATCTGTACACTGACTGGTGTCTCTCAGTCCCTCTCTCTCAGGGGGAGATCTGTACACTGACCGGTGTCTCTCAGTCCCTCTCTCTCAGGGGGATCTGTACACTGACTGGTGTCTCTCAGAGTGAGGACTGTACACTGACCGGTGTCTCTCAGTTCCTCCCTCTCAGAGGAGATCTGTACACTGACCGGTGTCTCTCAGTCCCTCTCTCTCAGAGGAGATCTGTACACTGACTGGTGTCTCTCAGTCCCTCTCTCTCAGAGTGAGATCTGTACACTGACCGGTGTCTCTCAGTCCCTCTCTCTCAGGGGGATATCTGTACACTGACCGGTGTCTCTCAGTCCCTCTCTCTCAGGGGGAGATCTGTACACTGACCGGTGTCTCTCAGTCCCTCTCTCTCAGGGGAGAGATCTGTACACTGACCAGTGTCTCTCAGTCCCTCTCTCTCAGAGGAGATCTGTACACTGACCGGTGTCTCTCAGTCCCTCTCTCTCAGAGGAGATCTGTACACTGACTGGTGTCTCTCAGTCTCTCTCTCTCAGAGTGAGATCTGTGCACTGACCTGTGTTTCTCAGTTCCCCCACTCTCAGAGTGAGATCCGTACACTGTCCGATGTATCCCAGTCCCTTCTCTCAAGGGGAAAGCTGTACACTGACCTTTGTCTCTCAGTCTCTCTCTTTCAGATTGGAATCTGTACTCTGACCAGTGTTTCTCTCTCTCAGGGGGAGATCTGTACACTGACCGGTGTCTCTCAGTCCCTCTCTCACAGTGGAATCTGAACCCTGACCGATGTCTCAGTCCCTCTCTCTCAGGGGGAGTTCTGTACACTGACCAGAGTCTCTCAGTGCCTCTCTCTCTCTCTCAGGAGAAGATCTGTACACTGACCAGTGTCTCTCAGTCCCTCTGTCTCAGGGCGAGATCTGTACACTGACTGGTGTCTCTCAGTCCCTCTCTCTCAGGGGGATCTGTACACTGACCGGTGTCTCTCAGTCCCTCCCACTAAAGCAAATTCTGTACAGTGTCCAGTGTCTCTCAGACCTTCACTCTCAGGGGAAGATCTGTACACTAATCAGTGTCTCTCAGAGGGAGATCTGTACACTGACTGGTGTCTCTCAGTCCCTCTCTCACAGTGGAATCTGAACCCTGACCGATGTCTCAGTCCCTCTCTCTCAGGGGGAGTTCTGTACACTGACCAGAGTCTCTCAGTGCCTCTCTCTCTCTCTCTCTCAGGAGAAGATCTGTACACTGACCAGTGTCTCTCAGTCCCTCTGTCTCAGGGCGAGATCTGTACACTGACTGGTGTCTCTCAGTCCCTCTCTCTCAGGGGGATCTGTACACTGACCGGTGTCTCTCAGTCCCTCCCACTAAAGCAAATTCTGTACAGTGTCCAGTGTCTCTCAGACCTTCACTCTCAGGGGAAGATCTGTACACTAATCAGTGTCTCTCAGAGGGAGATCTGTACACTGACTGGTGTCTCTCAGTCCCTCTCTCTCAGGGGGAGATCTCTACACCGACTGATGCCTCTCAGTCCCTCTCTCTCAGAGGGAGATCTGTACACTGACTGGTGTCTCTCAGAGTGAGGACTGTACACTATCCTGTGTCTCTCAGTCCCCATCTCTCAATGTGGAATCTGTACACTGACCGGTGTCTCTCAGTCCCTCTCTCTCAGGGGGATCTGTACACTGACTGGTGTCGCTCAGAGTGAGGACTGTACACTATCCTGTGTCTCTCAGTCCCCATCTCTCAATGTGGAATCTTACACTGACTGGTGTCTCTCAGTCCCTCCCACTAAAGCCAATTCTGTACAGTGTCCAGTGTCTCTCAGACCTTCACTCTCAGGGGAAGATCTGTACACGAATCAGTGTCTCTCAGAGGGAGATCTGTACACTGACTGGTGTCTCTCAGTCCCTCTCTCTCAGGGGAGAGATCTGTACACTGACCGGTGTCTCTCAGTCCCTCTCTCTCAGGGGGAGATCTCTACACTGACTGGTGTCTCTCAGTCCCTCTCTCTCAGGGGGAGATCTCTACACTGACTGGTGTCTCTCAGTCCCTCTCTCTCAGGGGGAGACCTGTACACTGACCGGTGTCTCTCAGTCCCTCTCTCTCAGGGGGAGATCTGTACACTGACTGGTGTCTCTCAGTCTCTCTCTCTCAGGGGGGGATCTGTACACAGGTTGGTGTCTCTCAGTCCCTCTCTCTCAGGGGGAGATCTGTACAGTGACCGGTGTCTCTCAGGGGGAGATCTGTACACTGACCGGTGTCTCTCAGTCCCTCTCTCTCAGGGGGAGATCTCTACACTGACTGATGCCTCTCAGTCCCTCTCTCTCAGGGGGAGATCTCTACACTGACTGATGCCTCTCAGTCCCTCTCTCTCAGGGGGGAGATCTGTACACTGACCGGTGTCTCTCAGTCCCTCTCTGTCAGAGGGAGATCTGTACACTGACCGGTGTCTCTCAGTCCCTCTCTCTCAGGGGAGAGATCTGTACACTGACCGGTGTCTCTCAGTCCCTCTCTCTCAGGGGGAGATCTCTACACTGACTGGTGTCTCTCAGTCCCTCTCTCTCAGGGGAGAGATCTGTACACTGACCGGTGTCTCTCAGTCCCTCTCTCTCAGGGGAGAGATCTGTACACTGACTGGTGTCTCTCAGTCCCTCTCTCTCAGGGGGAGATCTGTACACTGACCGGTGTCTCTCAGTCCCTCTCTCTCAGGGGGAGTTCTGTACACTGAATGTTTTATTTTGTTCTCTCTCTCTCTCTCTCTCACATGTAACATGACCCTGAATACTGAGATGTTGTTTCTCTAAATGCTGAAATGCTGTTATCAAGATAAAATGTGGTTTCCGGCACCGAATATTTATTTCATAACTGGTGCTGTGTTAAACAGTCTCTCTACAAACTATTACACAATTATAGTCAACAGAGGAAGCTCAGATACCACTGATGGTCACTTTGTCATTGCTCCCTGTCCTCCCTCTCTCTCTCAACTAAAGACTCTTGCAACCCTTGCATAAAGATCTTGGATCATGAAACGGCCAGTCAGGAATCCTATCTGCTGCCAGTTCCAATCATAGCTGATCTTTATTCTCTCAACCCCATTCTCCCCGTAACCCTCAACTCATCACTAATTAAGAACCGATCTCTCCCTTTAAACATAACTGGTGACTTAGCCTCCACCGTCCTCCATGGCAACGGATCATACAGATTTAGCATCCAGTCTTTGGGAGATTGCACATCAATCCCCATATGGGGGTGAGCAGCTTCAAGTTCCTGGCCAGCAATGTCTCAGAGGATCTATCCTGGGCCCAACATACTGATGCAATTACAAAGAAGTCACACCAGCAGCTCTATTTTATCAGAAGTTTGAGCAGAATTGGTATGACACCAAAGTCTCCAGCATGTTTCTGCAGACGTACGGTGGCGAGCGTTTGACTGGGTGCATCACTGTCTGGTGTGGAGGCTCCAATGCACAGGATCACCCAAGGCTGTAGTGGGTTGCAGACAGCCAGCTCCATCATGGTCACAATCGCCCTCACCATCAAGGACATCGTCAAGAGGTGGCATCCATGACTAAGAACCCTCACCATGTGAGACATGCCCTCTTCTCCTTATTGCCATCAGAGGGGAGGTACAGGAGCTTGAAGACCCACACTCAACAATTCAGGAACAGTTCCTTCCCCTCTTCCAGCTGATTTCTGAACAGTCCATGAACCCGTGAACACTACCTCACTATCCCTCTTTTGCACTATTTTCATTCATGGTAATTTTATGTGTTGCACTGTACTGCTATGCCAAAACAACAAATTTCATGTCATACATCAGTAATAATAAACCTGTTTCTGATTCTGATTCACCCATGGCCAATTAACACACCCAGCTTGCATGTCGTTGGGCGTGGGAGAGAACCGGTACACACAGGGCAAACTCATGGGGTTAATGTGCAAACTCCACATGGAAACCTCCCACAGATACCTTGACAACATTTTCCTTGCGCAATCTCTCAGGCTTTCAGGATGCCCATTTTGATGATGCCATTTTTAGATAGTTAAGTTGGTTTATTATTGAGTTCAAGAGTTAATAGAACATAGAACATAGAATAGTACAGCACAGTACAGCAAAGTTGCTGGTGAACGCAGCAGGCCAGGCAGCATCTCTAGGAAGAGGTACAGTCGATGTTTCGGGCCGAGACCCTTCGTCAGGACTAACTGAAAGATGAGATAGTAAGAGATTTGAAAGTGGGAGGGGGAGGCGGAGATCCAAAATGATAGGAGAAGACAGGAGGGGGAGGGATAGAGCCAAGAGCTGGACAGGTGATTGGCAAAAGGGATATGAGAGGATCATGGGACAGGAGGTCTGGGGAGAAGGAAAGGGGGGAGGGGGGAACCCAGAGGATGGGCAAGGGGTATAGTCAGAGGGACAGAAGGAGAAAAAGGAGAGTGAGAAAAAAATGTGTGTATATAAATAAATAACGGATGGGGTGTGAGGGGGAGGTGGGGCATTAACAGAAGTTTGAGAAGTCAGTGTTCATGCCATCAGGTTGGAGGCTACCCAGACGGAATATAAGGTGTTGTTCCTCCAGCCTGAGTGTGGCTTCATCTTTACAGTAGAGGAGGCCGCGGATAGACATATCAGAATGGGAATGGGATGTGGAATTAAAATGTGTGGCCACTGGGAGATCCTGCTTTCTCTGGTGGACAGAGCGTAGGTGTTCAGCAAAGCGGTCTCCCAGTCTGTGTCGGGTCTCGCCAATATATAGAAGACCACATCGGGAGCACCAGACACAGTATCCTTCTCCTAATGCCCCACCTCCCCCTCGTACCCCATCCGTTACTTATTTATATACACACATTCTTTCTCTCTCTCTCCTTTTTCTCCCTCTGACTATACCCCTTGCCCATCCTCTGTGTTTTCCCCCTCTCCCCCTTTTCCTTCTCCTTGGGCCTCCTGTCCCATGATCCTCTCATATCCCTTTTGCCAATCACCTGTCCAGCTCTTGGCTCCATCCCTCCCCCTCCTGTCTTCTCCTATCATTTTGGATCTCCCCCTCCCCCTCCCACTTCCAATCTCTTACGAGCTCTTCTTTCAGTTAGTCCTGATGAAGGGTCTCGGCCCGAAGCATCGACTGTACCTCTTCCTAGAGATGCTGCCTGACCCGCTGCATTCACCAGCAACTTTGATGTGTGTTGCTTGAACTTCCAGCATCTGCAGAATTCCCCGTGTTTACAGCACAGTACAGGCCCTTCGGCCCACAATGTTGTGCCGACCCTCAAACCCTGCCTCCCATATAAGCCCCACCTTAAATTCCTCCATATTGCAGTTTTATAAAAGTCTGGTCAGGCCAAATCTAGAGTATTGTACACATTTCTGGTTGCCCCATTACAGGAAGGGTGTTTAAAAACACAACACGAGGAAATCTGTAGATGCTGGAATTTCAAGCAACACACATAAAGATTGCTGGTGAACACAGCAGGCCAGGCAGCATCTATAGGAACAGGTACAGTCGACGTTTCAGGCCAAGACCTTTCGTCAGGACTGAGGGATCTCGGCCCGAAACGTCGACTGTACCTCTTCCTATAGATGCTGCCTGGCCTGCTGCGTTCACCAGCAATTTTTATGTGTGTTGCAGGAAGGGTGTGGTGGCTTTGGAGAGGGAGCAGAAGAGGTTCACCAGGATGCTGTCTGGATTGGAGGGCATGAGCTATAAGGAGAGGCTGGCAAACTTGGGTTGTTTTCTCTGGAGTGGCAAAGACTGAGGGGAGACCTGAGAGCGGTTTATAAGATTATGAGAGGTGTAATGGGTAGACAGTTACA
Organism: Mobula birostris; assembly: GCF_030028105.1. Classification (NCBI taxonomy): domain Eukaryota; kingdom Metazoa; phylum Chordata; class Chondrichthyes; order Myliobatiformes; family Myliobatidae; genus Mobula; species Mobula birostris. The sequence goes on along the minus strand of NW_027278410.1, from coordinate 69,895 downwards.
CCATCTTATATCGGGAGCAGGTCAAGGGAGATGGGAGGGGCTGGTAGAGTTACTTATAAGGCTCAGAAGTCATGTTGCAGCTTTATAAAACTGGTTAGTTGAGAGGTTTATGAGATGATGAGAGGCATAGAGTGACCAGGGTTGAAATGCCTAAAACCAGAGGAAATGCATTTAAGGTGAGAGGGAGTAAGTTCAAAGGAGGTGTGCAGGAGAAGTTTTTACTTACATGGAGAGTAGGTGGGTGCCTGGAATGTGTTGCCAGGAGTGGTGGTGGAGGGGTACAATAGAAGGATTTAAGAGGCTGTTGGATAGACACGTGATTGTGTAGGGAATGGAGGATGATTTGGCATGGCAATTCAAAAGCCAGGAATGTAAGAATCTGCAGAGAGTCGTGGACTCTGCCTAATACATCATGGACACATCCCTCCCTCCCCACCATCGGTAGTGTCTACAGGAGGTGTTGTCTCAGGAAGGCAACGTCCATCATCAGAGATCCCCACCATCCGGGCCATCCCATCTTCTCACAGCTCCCATCGGGCAGGAGATACAGAAGCCTGAAGTCCCACATCACCAGGTTCAGGAACAGCTACTTCCCTTCAATCATTCAGTTCCTGAACCAACCAGCACAACCCTGATCAACTCAGTACAGCAACATTGTGACCAGTTTTGATAACATTTCATTAAAACACTTTTTGTGTCCTAACTGTATTCTTTCTTGTAACAATTATGTATAATTTATGTTTCCTTGTGAATGTTGTGTCTCTGATGCTCTGTGTCTGTGTTGCTGCTGCAAATAAGTTTTTCACTGGCCTTCATAAATCAAAGTATTGAGTACAGGAGTTGAAGTTACATAACATGTTGGTTAGGCCTAATTAGGAGTATTGTGTGCAGTTCTGGTCACCTAGCTACAGGAAAATTATCAATAAGATTGAAAGAGTGCAGAGAAAATTTACAAGGATGTTGCTGGGCTTTTTGGACTTGAGTCACAGGGAAAGGTTGAATCGGTTCGGACTTTATTCCCTGGAGCACAGAAGAATAAGGGGAGATTTGAGAGAGGTATACAAAATTGTGAAGGGTATAAACAGGGTAAATGCAAGCAGGCTTTCTCCACTGAGGTTGGGTGAGACTTCAACTGGGGGTCATGGATTAAAGGTGAAAGGTAAACTGTTTAAGTGGAACATGAGAAGCAACGTTTCCACTCAGAGGGTGGTGAGAGTGTGGAATGAGCTGCCAGCACAAGTGGTGCGTGTGACTTCAATTTCAATATTGAAGAGCAGTTTGGACAGGTACATGGACGGGAGGTCTATGGTCCAGATGCAGATCAATGGGACTAATGGTTTGGCATAGACCAGAAGGGCTGAAGGGCCTATTTCTGTGCTGTAGTTCTCTATAACTCTGTGTACTTATGCAGGTGACAATAAGCTCGATTTTTGTTTAAACTTTACATTTCCCTACATCAATTGCATCAACTACAACCCTCCTGGTTCCTCAGCTGTGAGTGAGCCAGCTTTCTTAGTTACAAACAATCATTGAAAACCTGCGCAATACACACAGACAATGCAAGAACTCGTCAGGCCAGGCAGCATCTATGGAAAAAAAAATGAACAATCAACGTTTCGGGCCGAAACCCTTCTGAGACCTGCGAATTGATTAACTGGTGTTGTTCGGAGGACAGGGCGGGTGAACCAATGATCTATTGGGCTACCCGCATGTCAGCCAAGGGCAGAACCCTTGATGGACACAAGCTGGGAACGCTCGCTCGGCGCTTATCTGCATAGAAGGGGGGGCGGTAGGTGGTGAAATTGCGGAGAGTGGGCGGGTTCCTGCATGATTGACGGTGAGGATGTGGTTGAAGATTTGCAGGGAGTGCGTGACGATACGATGTACAAGCTATGACGACATAATAGGAGGCGAGATTGACGGTGGCTTCCCCCTTTCTGAATGGCTGATGCCTTGGAGAAGTGGGCGGTTCACAGGCCGTTTCCCCGTTCTGATAGGCTGCGCTGACGCCACGTGACATGTTGGATTCGATCCGACGAAGGGATGGCAGCTTCAATGATGGACGTACGAGGGCGGAGATGTCGATTGGTCAGCTGGCGAAAGAGTGAACAGCCTTGCTGGGGCGGGCCTTCTCATATGGATGGGTAGTTCAGGCCTCTGATTGGGTAGAACTGCGGTTTGATGAGCACGACAGAAGGAGCTACTCGGGTGATTGGCGAAGCGGGTGGGCTACAGGATGGCGGAACCACGGATGATTGACGGGCGCGGCGGCTCCACGTCGACAGGGAATATCAAGATGGAGGCGCTGGCTCTGGTGAGCGGGCAGCGGGCGGGACGGAGGAAAGCGGAGGTCCCTTGCGGGGGTGGCGGCGCGGGTCCTGGAGTGGGCGGGGGTAGGTTCTATGGTCGGGCCGGAACCTGGGGTTTGATAGTGGGCGGAGAGGGAGGGGGAGGAGAAGTGGGGAAGAGAGGAGAGGGCAGTGAGCAAGTCTACCCTCATACCCCCTGGTATTCCGAATTTCCTTATCGTACTCCCCCTTTCTTCCTATTATTCCTGCTCGTTTTTGCCCCACACTGGTTAATGAGTGATATGGTGAACATTCAATTGACAGAGACAGCAAAGGGAAATTTTGCCTTCAGCACAGTTAACATTACAAGCACCCCAGGTGTAACAGGGCCCTTTGAAAATCGGAATCGAAAAACCACTCTGTCGCTCGATGTGTAAACGTGTAGGAACTCTTTGGTTCTAGAGAATTAGTGTGGCAGGATGGCACAGTGGGTAGACCCCCTGACTTTTCGCTCCAGACACCTGGGTTCGATCCCCTCCTGTGTGTGTGGAGTTTGCACATTCTCCCTGTGATTCTGTTGGTTTTCCCCAGATCTTCCAGTTCTCTGCCACCTCACAACAATATGTGGACCCTCAGGGTGTGCATGAAGGGTAGAATCTCGGATGAGTTTGTAGGAAAGTTGTGAAAACTGGAATGTTTCCCGCTTCTCTTAAATCCATTGGGGTCCTTTCTCTCTGTTCCAAAAAAGTTCAAGATTTCCGATTCTCGATAAACGGCATGAGTTATTTCAGTGCTAGTAAATAAGAAATGCGTCGACTTATCTATTAAGGTTAGCATGAATGTCGTGGGCCGACATTCTGTGCTGTTGGACTCTACTGACTTGACAATAATGATTCTGCTGGTATCCTAGTGAGCCAGTCCCATCTGCCTACATTTGGCCCATATCTAACCGTTCCTATCTATGTAACTGTCCTGGTTTCTTAAGAAGTTGTAATTGTACCTACCTTTATCAGCTTGTTCCACACACCCATCACTCTTGGTGGGTGAACATGTCGCATTTAATCATGGCCCTCTCACTTTTAAACCACGTTCACAAGTTTTAGACTTCTCTAACCTATCTACACACCTCTTGGTTTGATAAACCAAAGTCTGGTCACCTCTCAGCCTCCTTTGCTCCAGGGAAACCCATCCCAGTCTATCCAGTCACTCCTCCTACAGTGGTGTTAGAAAGTTTGAGAACCCTGTAAAATGTTTTCTATTTCTGCATAAATAGGACCTAAAATGTGATGAGATCTTCACATAAGTCCTAAAACAAGATAAAGAACCCAATTAAATAAATAACACAATAAAAAAATTATACCTGTTCATTTATTTATTGGGAGAAATGATATTACATGTATTCGTTGGAAAAAGTATGTGAAACCTTTGCTTTCAGGACTGATCAACAGTTACTGGAAATGTGATTAAAGTTATTGCTGTTCGGTGGGCGGGGGGGGGGTCACACCAGTTACTGAAAGCAAAGGTTTCACATATTTTTCAACAACTATATATAATATTGGATCATTTTTCTCAATAAATAGAACAAGAACCATAGAAAACTACAGCACAGAAACAGGCCTTTTGGCCCTTCTTGGCTGTGCCGAACCATTTTCTGCCTAGTCCCACTGACCTGCACATGGACCATATCCCTCCATACACCTCCCATCCATGTATCTGTCCAATTTATTCTTAAATGTTAAAAAAGGACCCGCATTTACCACCTCGTCTGGCAGCTCATTCCATACTCCCACCACTCTCTGTGTGAAGAAGCCCCCCCTAATGTTCCCTTTAAACTTTCCCCCCCTCACCCTTAACCTATGTCCTCTGGTTTTTTTCTCCCCTTGCCTCAGTGGAAAAAGCCTGCTTGCATTTACTCTATCTATACCCATCATAATTTTATATACCTCTATCAAATCTCCCCTCATTCTTCTACGCTCCAGGGAATAAAGTCCTAACCTATTCAACCTTTCTCTGTAACTGAGTTTCTCAAGTCCTGGCAACATCCTTGTAAACCTTCTCTGCACTCTTTCAACATTATTTATATCCTTCCTGTAATTTGGTGACCAAAACTGAACACAATACTCCAGATTCGGCCTCACCAATGCCTTATACAACCTCATCATAACATTCCAGCTCTTATACTCAATACTTTGATTAATAAAGGCCAATGTACCAAAAGCACTCTTTACGACCCTATCTACCTGTGACGCCACTTTTAGGGAATTTTGTATCTGTATTCCCAGATCCCTCTGTTCCACTGCACTCCTCAGTGCCTTATCATTAACCCTGTATGTTCTACCTTGGTTTGTCCTTCCAACGTGCAATACCTCACACTTGTCTGTATTAAACTCCATCTGCCATTTTTCAGCCCATTTTTCCAGATGGTCCAAATCCCTCTGCAAGCTTTGAAAACCTTCCTCACTGTCCACTACACCTCCAATCATTGTATCATCAGCAAATTTGCTGATTCAATTTACCACATTATCATCCAGATCATTGATATAGATGACAAATAACAATGGACCCAGCAATGATCTCTGTGGCACACCGCTAGTCACAGGCCTCCACTCAGAGAAGCAATCCTCCACTACCTCTCTCTGGCTTCTTCCATTGAGCCAACATCTAATCCAATTTACTACCTCTCCACGTATACCAAGCAACTGAATCTTCTTAACTAACCTCCCATGCGGGACCTTGTCAAAGGCCTTACTGAAGTCCATGTAGACAACATCCACTGCCTTCCCTTCATCCACTTATAAATAAGTGAAGAAGTATAATTTTTTTTGTATTATTTAATTGGGTTCTCTTTATCTAGTTTCAGGACTTGCGTGAAGATCTGATCACATTTTAGGTCGTATTTATGCAGAAATAGAGAAAATTCTACTAGGTTTGCAGACCTTCTAGCATCACTATAGCTCAAGCCCTCCGTAACCCCCAGTGAATTTTTTCTGTACCCTCTCCGTCGCATCCCATCCCTCCTATCGCTGGGCGACCAGAAGTGTACACGGTACTCCAGGTGCAGTTTCAACAATGTCTTGTACAGCTGCAGCATGACTCCCCAACTCCTGATGAAGGGTCTCTGCCCAAATTGTCTTCTGTTCACTCTTTTCCATCAATGCTGTCTGGCCTGCTGAGCTCCTCCAGCATTTTGTGTGTGCTGCTTGGATTTCTGGCATTTTAAGATTTTCTTGCATTTTACCCCAACTCCTGAACTCGGTACCCTGAGTGCCAAAATACTATTTCATCAGCTCTCTCTGTTCTACAACATTACCCTGTCATTTACCAGTCTCTCTGTGTACCCATACCCCGAGCTGCCTCTGTTTTACAACACTCCGCTGTCATTTCCCGGTCTCTCTGGGTACCTGTGACCCTGAGAGAGTTCCCTCTGATCTACAACACTCCCCTGTCATTTACCAGTCTCTCTGTGTATCTGTACCCCGAGCTCCCTCTGTTCTACAACACTCCCCTGTCATTTACCAGTCTCTCTGTGTACCTGTACCCCGAGCTCCCTCTGTTCTACAACATTCCCCTGTCATTTACCAGTCTCTCTGTGTACCTGTACCCCGAACTCCCTCTGTTCTACAACACTCCCCTGTCATTTACCAGTCTCTCTGTGTACCTGTACCCTGAGCTCCCTCTGTTCTACAACACTCCCCTGACATTTACCGGTCTCTCTGTGTACCTGTACCCCGAGCTCCCTCTGATCTACAACACTCCCCTGTCATTTACCGGTCTCTCTGTGTACCTGTACCCCGAGCTCCCTCTGTTCTACAACACTCCCCTGTCATTTACCGGTCTCTCTGTGTACCTGTACCCCGAGCTCCCTCTGTTCTACAACACTCCCCTGTCATTTACCGGTCTCTCTGTGTACCTGTACCCCGAGCTCCCTCTGTTCTACAACACTCCCCTGTCATTTACCGGTCTCTCTGTGTACCTGTACCCCGAGCTCCCTCTGTTCTACAACACTCCCCTGTCATTTACCGGTCTCTCTGTGTACCTGTACCCCGAGCTCCCTCTGTTCTACAACACTCCCCTGTCATTTACCAGTCTCTCTGTGTACCTGTACCCTGAGCTCCCTCTGGTCCACAACACTCCCCTGTCATTTACCAGTCTCTCTGTGTACCTGTACCCCAAGCTCCCTCTGTTCTACAACACTCCCCTGTCATTTACCGGTCTCTCTGTGTACCTGTACCCTGAGCTCCCTCTGTTCTACAACATTCCCCTGTCAATTTTTCCTCTCCCCCCCCCTCTCCCCCCCCTCTCCCCCCCCTCTCCCCCCCCTCTCCCCCCCCTCTCCCCCCCCTCTCCCCCCCTCTCCCCCCCCTCTCCCCCCCCCTCTCTCCCCCCCCCTCTCCCCCCCCTCTCTCCCCCCCCTCACCAGTGCTTTATAAAGCCTCAACATTACATCCTTGCTTTTATATTCTCGTTGTCTTGAAATGAATGTGAATATTGCAGTTGCCTGCCTCACCGCTGACTCAACCTGCAAATTAATCTTTAGGGAATCCTACCCAAGGTCTTCCAAGTCCCTTGTTCCAAATCCTAAAATCAAAAATTCTTGGATTTTTGAATTTTCTCTCCACTTAGAAAACATTCTATGCATTCTTTTCTTCCACCAAAGTGCATGACCATACACTTCCCGAGATTGTATAGAGTACTGGTGTTTGCAGAGAGAGACAGATAGAGAGAGTGTGAAGCAGCAGGAGGGAGAGATATCTGTGGTGGAGGTCAGGATCCAACCGGGATAGTGGTACAGCCTGCCATGCCACATTGCCCCCCTATGTGCTTGGCGGATGGACCGTAACCTTGGAAGACAAGGGTGGTGGTTGTTGAGATTGGCAAGGCTGGAGTTGTGGATCCGGCCCACCACCCCAAACCCCCATTCCTGGAACATCACCAGAGACCTAGAGATGCACGCCCTCGAGCCGAAGTTCTGTCCTACACTCAGGCTGCGATCTAGTGAGAGTCAGTGCATCACAGAACTTTGTCTCGCTGGCCCCAGGCACTGGCTTCAAGCAGACGGCGAGGGACCCTGGGCAAGGGCAACAGAGTGGTGAAACCCCCTCCTGCAAGACTGGGAGGGATACAGGGCTGGGGGGCAGTGGGATTTCTTTGGGGACTGACATGGCAGTGAATAGGGAGAAGTTGTGTGATTGGTTTGGGGATTGACGTGGCTGTTGGGAGAGAGTGGGGCAGTGAGATTAGTTTGGGGACTGACACAGGGCTGTGGGGAGAGAACGGGACAGTGGGTTTAGTTTGGGGACTGATGCAGGGCCGTGGGGAGAAAGTGGGGCAGTGGGATTAGTTTGGGGACTGACACAGGGCTGTGGGGAGAGAGTGGGGCAGTGGGATTAGTTTGGGGACTGACACAGGGCTGTGGGGAGAGAGTGGGGCAGTGGGATTAGTTTGGGGACTAACACAGGGCTGTGGGGAGAGTGGGACAGTGGGTTTAGTTTGGAATGACACAGGGCTGTGGGAAGAGCGGGTCAGTGTGGGGACCAACATGGGCCGCAGGATTAGTGTGGGGAGTTTCAAGGACTGTGGGTAGTGCATGGAGAATTGTATTTACTGTTTGGTATTACACTTCCGAAATGTGATCTTCTGTTACTGTGCAATGTGTGCTTTCAGGAGCCCACCCTCTACACCGTGAAGGCAGTTCTTATCTTGGACAATGACGGTGAACGCATCCTCGCCAAGGTAGAGTGTGTTAATGTGTTCTGTCTCCTCCCAACCTTGGCACCTCATCAGGTGCTCTTCCCATCCCCCATACTCCCCCACTTTGGTACTGCATTCGACGCCTCATCTCTTGTGCCACCCTTCACTTAGCTTTGTCACTGTTCTCCCCTTTCTCTCTTTCTCACCCCCTCTTGCTCCTCCCCACCACCTTTTCCCCACTCCACCATCTCCCCATTTACACCATCCTCTCCCTCCCTCTCTTCTTCTTTATCTCTGATTCCTTTGTCAATGGCAACCTCGCTCTGCATTTGTGTGTCTGGCTGTCTCTTGCTCCCTCTCTCCCAACTTCCTCTGGATTGCCTTGATAGTGACACAACTTTTTTCTCTCACCCCTGCAGTACTACGACAGTACCTACCCAACGGTGAAAGAACAGAAAGCCTTTGAGAAAAACATCTTCAACAAGACACACAGAACCGATAGTAAGTGTCCAAGTGAAGAGAATCAGGTTAATTATTGCTGATTTGAAGACTTGATGATTTGAAGAGGCAACAGTACAATGTAGCACACACATAAAATTACTCTACGTTACAAAATAAATAGTGCAAATAAATAGGTGTAAAGAGGTAGTGTTTATGGGTTCATGGATTGTACAGAAATCTGATGGCAGAGGGGAAGAAGCTGTTCCTGAATCGTTGAGTGCAAGTCTTCAGCTTCCTGTAGTTCCTCTCTGAAGGTCGTAATGAGAAGAGGGTATGTCGTAGGTGGTGAGGGATCCTTAATATTGGATGCTGCCTTGAGGTCCTGCCTCTTGCTGATGTTCTCGATGTTGGGGAGGTTTGTCCCTGTGATGGATGTGGCTGAGTTTACAACCATCTGTAGTGTCTTGTGATCCTCGGCATTGGAGCCTCCACACCAGGTGGTGATGCAACCAGTCTAAATACTCTCCACTGTACATCTCCAGAAAATTGTTTGAGTCTTTGGTGACACACCAAATCTCCTCAAACTCCTAACGAAGTAGAGCTGCTGGTGTACCTTCTTTGTGATTGCATCAATGTGTTGGGCCCAGGATAGATTGTCTGAAATGTTGACACCAGGAAATTGAAGCTGCTCACCCATTCCACTGCTGACCCCTCGATGGGGACTGGTCTGTGTTCTCCCGACTTTTCCTTCCTGAATTCCTGAAGTCTAAAATTGATTCCTTGGTCTTACTGACATTGTGTACAAGGTTGTGGTTGTGACACCACTCCGGTTTAAGATGGTGCTGGTGAAGCACAGTGACAACTTGCTGACAGCAAAAAGAACTGTTAATTACTTTATTAATCACACCTCTCTCAAAAATAATTGCTGCCATCAAAAGCCTGTAACTTCCCTTTTGGAGCTGAACTTTTGAACTGCCTATGCAATCCAGCATTTTTGTGGTGGGAACTGAAGTTTTGAAGGTGCAGGTCGGTTGTGGTGTGGCATGTACGAGCCAAATTGAGGTGCTGCAGTCTAGGCCCGAGAGCGGGGAATGTGCCAATGTTTGGTCGCTGGAATAGTCTTGGAGGCAGAACTGAGGCGAGGCAGAGTCAAGGCAGCGGGGCGTGGGTCTGAGAGGAAGGAACAACCCAAGGTTTGGCTGATTTAAATGCTGGGCCAGATTGAAAAGGTCAGGGTGTCAGGGCCAAAGGCCACTGTTCATTTTGTTGAATAAGGTTTACTCATCTCTGCACTGAACTGAGGCTGTGACCTGCAACTAATGGGCTCCTGGATCAGCTGCAGTGATGAACTGGCTTTTTGGCTGTGGACTCTATTTTGTGAATTTCAGTTCTCAGTGTTATTGTTTGTACAATTTGTATTTGTTCCTACACATTGGGTGTTTCACAGTCTTTTTAATGGGTTCTATTGGGTTTCTTTGTTTTGTGGCTGCCTGTAAAGAGACGAATCTCAAGGTTGTATACAGTACACGTATTTTAATAATAAATGTACTTTGAACTTTAAAACTTTGAACTAAACCAGCCAATCTGTCACTCCGCTACAGCTCCTCTGACAGCTCCTTCCTCTGTGTGTGGAAAACTTGCCAATGGGTTCCCCTCTAGATCATTTTCCCCCTCCCCTTAAACCTGTGCCTTTTAGTGTCAGACTTCCCCCACCCTGGGGAAAATGGCTGTGACGACCACCTTATCTGTGCCCCTCGTGGTTTTATAAACCTCCATCATGTCACCCTTCAGCCTCCTTCGCTCCAACCAGCCAACCTGTCTCACTCCACCTCTGTGCCTTGTTGTTGTCGCTTGTTCACCACTTTATTCTCCCTGAGCTCAATGATATTTGTATCCGCAGGTGAGATAGCGCTGTTGGAGGGACTAACAGTTGTCTACAAGAGTAATATCGATTTGTATTTCTACGTGATCGGCAGCTCGCATGAGAATGAGGTTAGGAGAGAGCTCCCCGCTGCTGGGGGGGGGGGGGTTGGCGAGGAGGGAGTGCCCTGCTGTGGGAGGGTCGGCGAAGAGGGAGTGCCCCACTGTTCGGTCGGTGAGGAGGGAGCGCCCTGCTGTGGGAGGGTCGGCGAAGAGGGAGTGCCCCACTGTTCGGTCGGTGAGGAGGGAGCGCCCTGCTGTGGGAGGGTCGGCGAGGAGGGGGCACCCCACTGGTGAGGAGAGAGCGCCCCATTGCTGGGGGGTCGGTGAGGAGGAAGCGCACAACTGCAGGGTGGTCAGTGAGGAGGGAGCGCCCCCCCCGCTGTGGGACGGTTGGTGAGGAGGAAGCACCCCACTGTGGGACGGTCGGTGAGGAGGGAGCACCCTGCTGTGAGACGGTCGGCAAGGAGGGAGCGCCCAACTGCTGGGGGGTCGGCGAGGAGGGAGCGCCCCACTGCTGAGGGGTCGGTGAGGAGAGAGCGCCTTGCTGTGGGAGGATAGGCGAGGAGGGAGTGCCCCACTGCTGGGGGGTCAGTGAGGAGGGAGCGCCCCACTGCTGGGGGGTCAGTGAGGAGGGAGTGCCCTGCTGTGGGAGGGTCGGCAAGGAGGGAGCGCCCCACTGCTGGGGGGTCAGTGAGGAGGGAGCACCCCACTGCTGGGGGGTCAGCGAGGAGGGAACGCCCTGCTGTGGGAGGGTTGGTGAGGAGGGAGCACCCCAGTGTTGGGGGGTCGGTGAGGAGGGAGCACCCCAGTGTTGGGGGGTCGGTGAGGAGGGAGCACCCCACTGGGAGGGTTGGTGAGGAGGGAGCACCCCACTTCTGGCGGCTCGGTGAGGAGGAAGCGCCCCACTTCTGGCGGCTCGGTGAGGAGGAAGCGCCCCACTGCTGGCGGTTCGGTGAGGAGGGAGTGACCCACTGCTGGGGGGTCAGCAAGGAGGGAGCACCCCACTGCTGGGGGGGTCGGTGAGGAAGGAGCGCCCCACTGCTGGGGGGTCGGTGAGGAGGGAGCGCCCAACTGCAGGGGGGTCGGTGAGGAGGGAGCGCCCCACTGCTGGCGGTTCGGTGGTGAGGGAGCGCCCCACTGCTGGCAGTTCGGCGGGGAGGGAGCACCCCACTGCTGGCGGTTCGGCGGGGAGGGAGCGCCCCACTGCTGGCGGTTCGGTGAGGAGGGAGCGACCCACTTCTGGGGGTTCGGCGGGAAGGGAGCGCCCCTCTGCTGGGGCGTCGGTGAGGAGGGAGCGCCCCGCTGCTGGGGGGTCGGTGAAGAGGGAGCGACCCACTGCTGGGGGGTCGGTGAGGAGGGAGCGCCCCACTGCTGGGGGGTCGGTGAGGAGGGAGAGTGCAACTGCTGTGTGAGTGTCGTGAGGAGAGAGCGCCCCGCTGCTGGGGGGTTGGTGAGGAGGGAGCACCCCACTGCTGGGGGGTCGGTGAGGAGGGAGCGCCCCACTGCTGGGGGGTCGGCGAGGAGGGAGTGACCCACTGCTGGGGGGTCGGCGAGGAGGGAGCGCACCGCTGTGGGAGGAGCTGTGAGGAGGCACCAGTGTGGGAGGGTCTGTTGCACCATGGGAGGAGTGCAGGACGGGAGTGTCTTGCTGCGTCTTGAGCGGCGAGCAGGGAGTGCTGCTCCACTGGAGTAGGACTGCAGTGTTTTAATCATCTTCTCAATCTCTCCTGCTTTCCCACAGTTGATGCTGGTGGCCGTGTTACACTGTTTGTTTGACTCCTTGAGTCAGATGTTCCGGTAAGGGTACAGTCTCTCTCCACTATATCCCTCCTTGTCTCTGTGACCCTCCCTCTCTCTCCGCTACATCCCTCCCTGTCTCTGTTACTTGCGGCTTCCCTTACATCCCTCCCCCCGCCAAACTCTGTGACCCCTTCCCTCCGCCAAACTCTGTGACCCCTGCTCTGCCTCACCTCCTTCCCCGTCTCCGTGAACCACCCCCCCATTCCTCCCTGTCTCTCTAACCCCCTTCTTCCTCAACACGTATTCCTGTCTTTCTGACTGTTCCCTGTTTTCAGCAAACCCTCTCACCCCTATGCCATTCTCTTTTCTTTTTCTGGAAGTGTTGTTAATGTTGAAAATGTGGGAAGTATATTTCTCTATGATTTTATGCTGCATATGATCTGCACACACCACATTCTGAACATCCTTCGAAGACCATCCCGAACAAACTGGATCTCTCTCAGGAGTATTGACCCTTCTTTCTTGGAGCCATTCATCTGCACAAAGCACTTCTTGCAACAGGGACTCTCCTTCGAATGGCATTCTGCAGCATCTTCTCTGTTTCGGTGACCCCCCTCTCTCCCCTACACGTTTTCCCATCTCTGTGACACCTTACTCCATGTCTTTGTGATGCCCATCCCCGTCACTGTGACCCCCTTTGGTTTCTACACCCCTCCCTATCTTTATGACCCCCCCCCTTACATCCCTTCCCTTCTCTCTGATCCCCACCTTCCCCTACACCTCTCCCTATGTGATCCCCTCCCTCCAATGGACCCCTCCCTATTTCTGTGTCCCCTCCCTCCCCTATCTCCACCCTGTCTCTGTGACCCCCCCTCTCCTACACCCTCCCCTACACTCTCTCCCATCTCTGTGACCTCTCCCTCCCTCCCCTACAACCCGCCCCTTCTCCCTGATGCCCTTTCACCTCTACACCCCTCTCCGTTTCTGTGATCCCCTCCCTTCAATGGACCCCGTCCTATCTCTTTGTCCTTTCCCTCCCCTCCCACCCCTACTTCCTTCCCTTTCTCTGTAACTCCCCTCCCTCCCCATCTCAGTGACCCCCCTTCTCTACACCCCTCCATGTCTCTGTGACCCCCTCCCTCCACTACACCCTTCTCTGTCTCTGTGACCCCCTCCCTCCACTGCACTCTTCCCATCTTTGTTACCCCCTCACCCTTCCCATATTTGTGATGCCCATCCCTTCCCTATACCTGTCTCCATCAGTGTGACCCCTTTTCTGGTCCCTAGACCCCTCCCTATCTTTGTGATGTCCCTCACTGTTTCTGTGACCTCCACTCTCTCCTACACCCCTCTCCGTCTCTGACCCCCTCCCACCCCTACACCCCTCCCCGTCTCTGTGACCACCCTCCCTCCTCATCACACCTTCCCATCTCTCTGACCCCTCCCTGTTTTCAGCAACCCCACTCACCCCTGTCATTCCCCACCACTTTCAGGGAACCATGTTTATAGAGGCAAAACCATTTGATTCTTTATCCTGTGCAAGTTAGAAGAAACTTTAGAAGTGTGGAATTTGGAAGAAGTGAATATATTGAAACGTTTCAGCCCCAGAGGGGACAGGATGGGGGATATGTTTTCAGCAGTGGGAAGGGTTTGAATGAGTTAAAACATAGAACATTACGCACAGTACAGACCCTTCAGCCCACGATGTTGCGCTAACCTTTTAACCCACTCTAAGATCAATCTTACTCTTCCCTCTGACAATGCCCATAATCTTGTTGTTACATAGTCAGAGTCTTAAAGCACTACAGCTCAGAAAAAGGACCTTCAGCTGATGTAGTCCATCTAAACTGTTATTCTGCCTAGCCTCATTGATCTGCACCTGGGCCAAAAGTCCTTCTATCCATATGGAGTTACAGAAACTTCTCTTAAGTGTTGCAACTGAACCCGCATCAACCACTTCCTCTGACAGCTCGTTCCACACTCGCACCACACTCTGAGTGGAGAAGTTCCCACCCAGGTTTTCCTCAAATATTTCACCTTTCGTCATCAAACTATGACCTCTAGTTCTAATCTCACTTAACTACAGTGAAAAAAGCCTGCCTGCACTTACCCTATCTATATTTCTCATGAGGGTGGTGGGGTGAAGATACATCTACACCAAAGAAGGTGTAAGGTGCTCCTTCTGTCTGATATTCTGTAGGTCACCCATTCCACTGTGTAGCACCTGCATAGCCCCCTGATCGGGGTCATGTGAAGCTATGGAAGCAGGTGGTGGATGCATATCGCAAGTCCTGGTTATGCAACCACTGACAACGGGCAGAGTACTGATAATGGCTGGGGTCACCCATCCTGTAAAGACACTGCCCAGAAGAAGGCAATGGCAAACCACTTCTGTGGAAAAATTTGCCAAGAACAATCATGGTCCTGGAAATACCATGGTCGCCCACATTGTACGACTTGCACATAACGAGCAAGTGGGATACCCCTCATAATTTTGTATACTTCTAGCCCCTCATTCTCGTGCGCTCTAGGAAATAAAGTCCCAGCCTACTCAACCTATCTTGATGACTCAGGTCTTCAAGTCCCAGCAACATCTTGTACAATTTTCTCTGCACTTTTTCAATGTTATTAATACCTTTCCTATAGGTAGATTATCAGAACTGCACACAATAATTGAAATAGCCTCACCAATTTCTTTTTACAACTCCCAACTCCTATACTCTTTATTTCTTTCCTTTTTAAATCTTATTAATTATTATTGAAAATCAACAACAGAGAAAAAATACATCAAAATAATCAAGATCACATATCCATATGTAGAGTAAGAGTTAAACTATCAACCAGGCTAAACAGTATATCAATAATAATCAAAAAACAAAGTATTAAAGGTTTTTTTGGGGGGGAAAAAGGAAAGAAAGAAAAAAAGAACCCCTACTAACTAAAAAGAGAAAACCCCTAATAACTTAAAAAAAAAAGGGGAAAAAAAAAACCTCATTTGGAGCACGAACCCGGAGTTGTGCGCCATACAAGCTTCCATAAAAAAAAAAGACATCATTCCGCCAACCAAATCCATATACCCAAGCATCAGAAAAGGACCATCTTTATTAACTCAAGTCAAATGGTAATAACGGGTAAAAGAACCCCACCTTTTCTCAAAGTCAAATTTAGGATCAAAAGTTCGACTTCTAATTTTTTCCAAGCTAAGATATACCATCACCTGAGAGAACCATTGTATCAAAGTGGGAGCAGAGGCATCTTTCCATTTTAATAAAATAGCCCTTCTAGCCAATAATATGACAAATTCAATTATATATTGGTCAGATATAGAAATACCGTGTTGAGGAATTATACCAAACAAAGCTGTCAATTTATTAGGTTGTAAATTGATTTTCAAAGCTTTAGAAATTGTAGAAAAAATAGATTTCCAAAATTGTTTCAGTACAGAACACGACCAAAACATATGTGTCAATGTAACTATCTCAGTTTTGCATCTATCACACTGACTATTTACATTAGGAAATATTTTAGACAATCTCTCCTTTGTCAAATAATAATCATGTACAATTTTAAATTGAATTAGAGAATGACTGGCACAAATCGAAGAGTTAACCAGCTCCAAAATTCGCAACCAATCCTCTGTTATCAAGGTCGTATTAAGCTCTCTTTCCCAATATTGCTTAATCTTAAGTAAAGGATAATTATCCTGTTGTAATAGTAAGTTATATATTTTCCCAGTAAAACCTTTCACTAAAGGGTTCATTTTTAAAATAATGTCTAACGGGTCAGAATCTTGTATATATGGAAAATTACTTAAATATTCTTGTAAGAAATGTCTGACCTGAAGATATTGCAAAAAATGTGAATATGAGAATATTTAGTTACTAATTTCTCAAAGGACATCAATCGACCTTCTTGAAATAAGTCCATAAAGGAAAAAATTTCTTTATTCCTCCAAAGAGAAAAGGTGGGATCACTAAGTGAAGGTTTAAATAAATAGTTTTGATAAATTAAACTAAAAAGGTTAAATTATTTAAGATTAAAAAGCTTACGAAACTGGTACCAAATTCGTAATGATTGATTAATCATAGAATTTATATTTAGAATAGAAATTTTGGCTAATTGTACAGGTAAAGGAGCTCCTAATAACGAAGTTAAGTGAAATTGTTTCACAATTTTCAATTCCAAATCAACCCAAGATGGTCGTTCCTTTTTATCGGTCCAATATAACCAAGAACACGCATAACGTATATTAACCGCCCAATAATACATTCTTAAATTAGGCAAAGTAAGACCTCCATCCTTTTTTAATTTTTGTAAATGACATTTTCCAATTCTTGGTCTTTTATTATTCCAAACAAAAGATGAAATAATAGAGTCAACCTGATCAAAAAACTTCTTAGTTAGAAAAATAGGAATGCTTTGAAATACATATAAAAATTTTGGTAAAATCATCATTTTAATTGCATCAATTCGACCTACTAACGAAAGTGTAAGTGGATTCCATCTAGAAAAAAATTGCTTCATAAAATCCACTAAGGGAGCTAAATTAGCTCTATAAAGGTCTTCATAAATTTTAGCGATGATAATACCTAAATTTTTTAAAAGAATCTGTAACTTTTAGAGGAATGTCATCATATATAGAAGCGGAATCATTTAGAGGAAATAATTCACTTTTATGCAGGTTTAATTTATATCCTGAAAACAATCCAAATTCATTTAATAATTTCAATAAGCTAGGAATAGATTCTTCGGGATTCGAAACATAAACTAAAAGATCATCTGCATAAAGGGAGATCTTATGAATAGTCCCATTTATAGAAATTCCTTGAATATTTTTAGCTTCACGAAGTGCAATAGCCAAGGGTTCCAACATCAAGTTAAATAACAGAGGACTTAACGGACATCCTCGTCTCATACCCCGGGAAAGTTGGAAAAAGGGGGATCTACAGTTACTAGTGATAACAGTGGCAATAGGGCTTTTATATATCAATCGAATCCATTTATTAAAACTAGTACCAAAGCTAAATTTCTCTGAAACTTTAAATAGATATTTCCATTCAACTCTATCAAATGCCTTTTCAGCATCTAGAGAAATAACACATTGGGGAATCTTAGAGAGGGATGAGTATATAATATTTAACAATCTCTGAGTATTAGAAAAAGAATAACGACCTTTTATAAAACCCATTTGATCCTGAGAAATAATTTTAGCTAGTATATTCTCCAGCCGATTAGCCATTATTTTTGAAAGAATTTTGGCATTCACATTTAATAATGAAATAGGTCTATACGAAGCACAATCAGTAGGATCTTTATCTTTCTTAAGAATTAAAGAAATAGATGCTTCATAAAATGTGGAAGGTAACTCTCCTAACAGAAAAGAATTTTTAAGCATTTCCAACATATAAGGAGTAAGCAAATGTTCAAATTTTTTATAAAATCCTACAGTAAAACCATCCAATCCAGGAGCCTTACCAGATTGCATTGAAAGAATAGCTTTCTGAATTTCTCTTTCAGTAAAAGGAGCATCAAGAATTTGCTGATCTTCAACAGATATTCTAGGAAAATCAATCTTTTGTAAAAAGGCATATGTATTAGAAGGGTCAGCTGGAAACAGATTTATAGAGTTCACTGTAATAGTCTTGAAAAATTTTATTAATATCTTCATAATTACAAGCTAAACTACCATCTCCCTTACGAATTTTTAAAATTTGTCTTTTAGCTCTAACTGCTTTAAGTTGAGATGCTAATAGCTTGTTACTTTTATCTCCAAACACATAAAATTGACTTTTTAATTTAAGCAAATTTCTTTCAATAGGATAAGTTAATAGTAAATTATATTGTGATTGAAGTTCAACCCTTTGTTTAAATAAATCAACATTAGGAGAAGCTGCGTAAGTATTATCCAGATCTTTAATTAGTTTGGAAATTCTATCTAACTCTATTTTTGTCTGTTTCTTGAGTTTAGCCAAATAGGATATTATCTGACCTCGCAAATATGCTTTGAGTGTATCCCATATAATCAATTTCGAGACATCTCATTATTAAAAAGAAAGAAATCTTTTATCTGAATCTCTATAAATTTAACAAAGTCCAAACTTTGTAATAAATTTTCTGGAAAGCACCAAGGCAAGTTTACATTGCTAACATCATTTAACTCAAAAGTTAAGCTTAAAGGCCCATGATCCGAGACTGCAATAGCATCACATTCACATTTCCGGACAAAAATCGGAAATCAGCTATAAAATAATCAATTCTCGAATATTTATTATGAACATGTGAATAAAAAGAATAATCTCTGTCATTAGGATGTAAATGTCTCCAGGATTTCTATCAAACCATAATCAATTAAAAGGGAATTAATAAGTGTTGTCAAACGACTTGGAAGCTGCTGATTGGTTGAACTTTTGTCAATCAAAGGATTTAAGCAACAGTTGAAGTCACCTCCCATCAGCAGCATATATTCATTTAAGTCTGGTAATAAACCAAATACGTTTTTAGAAAAAGAAGGATCATTTACATTAGGTCCGTCTAGATTAACCAGGACAATTTTTCTATTACAAATGGTTCCTTTAATAATTAAAAATCTACCATTATTATCTGAAACAATGTCTTCTTGAATAAATAAAATATTAGATTTAATAAAAATAGATACTCCCTTTGTTTTATTTTGACAAGTAGCATGGTATTGAAGGCCCTTACATGTTTTAAAAAATCTATTTTGATCGCCTGTTCTGATATGCGTTTCTTGAGCAAAAATTATATCGGGCTGGAATCGATTAATAACTTTAAATGTCTTCCTTCGCTTAATAGGGTGATTCCAGCCACGTATGTTCCAACTAATAACGTTTATCTGTTTAAGTACCATTGGATATTATTCTTAAACACGACAATACACGCATACTATTGCGGGCTAATCAAAGATGGCGGTGATGAATATAACCAAATAGAAAACGCGCATGCTCCAGAACTCCATAATGGGGGAAAAAATACAAAAAGTGTGTGAAACAAAAATCCCACAATAAACACCAAAATACAAAAATACCCCCAAACCTCCCACTATCCCCAAAGAAGGAAATCCGGCAAAAGAGAGAAAAAGCCGGAATGCATCCCCAAGAAAAGAAACATAAGAACGGGGTTCCGCGTGCCGCTCAATTTAAATAATGATTAAAAGTTTTTTCTCCCAATTCCTCCCTCCCCCTTACAAAGAAAATACGTAACCTTAAGATAAGAAAACCCAGCAAAGAAAAAAATGTTTATACTTAATCATTGAAAATAAGCTAAAGGAATGCGAAGACAGTCTCCAAAGACGCCAAAACAATACTATTAACCCAGTTTAATCTCTAAAGAGAGAAAAGCAGCGCCATTATTCTTTAATTTACTACCTTATTTAACAAAAAAATTAAAGCTAATTATCTATTACTAAACACTCCATAATATAAGAAAAAAATCTATATAAACTGCAAGCAAACTATCACTTAATAAAGAAAAATAAAAACATAATCAAACCAGTTCACAATCTATCCGCTGTATTAATTCACTCCGTGTACTAAACAGTCCTCAAAAAAAAGGTCATTCTTTTGTCAAACCAAGAAGACCACCTCTTCTTTAAGTAATCCATTGATCAAAAGATATCTTCAGCATTACCGAAGTCTTCAAAACCTGTTTTCTTTCGGAGAGTTATTCAGAGACTCTAATATCCTTCATACTTCAGCCGACTCCACAATAGAATTGACAAAATCCGATGCCGCTTGGGGATCCAAGAAGACACGAGGGGTAGAGTCTTTAGGAAATAACCTTAGTCTCGCTGGATATCTCAAGGATGGAAAAAGACTTTTTTCATAAGCGATCTTCATGGCTGGTATGAATTTGATCCGTTGTTCCATAACTTCCCATGGATAATCTTCATAAAAACGGATCTCAGAACCGTTAAATTTTAAAACTTTGTTTTCTTGCATATTTTATGATTTGGTCTTTAATTTTAAAGCGAAGAAAGTTGACTGAAATTGGTCGAGCTTTACCTGACGAAGTGAAAATTCTGTGAGCTCTTTCAATCTCAAGAGGCTGAGATAGAATATCCGGGAACAGAGATTGAAACAGATTGGCAAAATAATCCAATAAATTCCCATGTTCGGAGCCTTCCTGAAGACCCAGAATACGAATGTTATTTCGACGAGACTTTGCCTCTAAATTGACAATTTTGCGTTGAGCCTGTTCCAGTCAGGTTGAAATATCCGCAATCTGACATTTCGATTCTTTAAACTCAGTATTCAAGGAAAGAATATTTTCCTCAATAATCTGTGAACTCTGTAGGAACGACTTCAACTCAGAAGTGCTATTATCCATTTTGTTATCGAGACCCATCAATGCACGTTCCAAACGCTCAGCCCAGACAGGCATATCTTCTGATTTTTCTTTTGAAGTTTTTCCCTTTCCATTGCTGGGTTCAAAAGGCTGTTTTCCACTTCTTAAAGGATGCGACATAATGACTGCTATTTCCCTCCAAGATCCAAAAAATAAAAGTTGAATAATTCAAGGTTTAGACTGGGGAAAAGGAGGAATTAAAGGCAGCCACAAAATTTATGCGTTACTCCATTGAGCTACGGGCGGAAGTTCCTATACTCAATACTTTGATCCATGAAGGCCAATGTGCTAAAAGCTCTTTATGACCCTATCTACATGTGACACCATTTTCAAGGAATTTTGTATCTGTATTCCCAGATCCCTCTGTTCTACTGCACTCCTCAGTGCCCTGCTTCTCACCGTATAAGACTTGCCCTGGTTTGTCCTCCTAAAGTGCAACACCTCACACTTCTGCATTAAATCTGCCATTTTTCAGCCATTTTTCCAGCTGATCCTGGTCCCACTGCAATCTTTGATAGCCTTCCTTGCTATCCACTACACCCCCAATCTTGGTGTCATCCACAAATTTGCTGATCCAGTTAACCACATTATCATCCAGATCACTGATAGAGATGAAAAGCAACGGACTCAGCACTGATCCCTGCAGCACATCACTAGTCACAGGTCTCCAGTCAGCGAGGCAACCATCTACTACCACTCTCTGTTTACACTCACTAAGCCAATATCCTGAATGCAAAACAACTGAACCTTCTGGACAAGTCTCCCATGCTAGAGTTTGCCAAAGCATTGCTAAAGTCCATGCAGGCAATGTCCACTGCCTTTCCTACATCAATTTCCCCAGTAACTTTAAAAATCTCTCAAATTGGTGAGACATGACCTACTACATACAAAGCTATGTTTAATTTCCCTAATAAGGTCCTGTCTATCCAAATACTTACATACCTTTCACTGAGAGTGCCTTCTTATAGTTTACCCAATATTGATATTATGCTCACCAGCCTATAATTTCCCTGCTTATTTTTAAAGCCTTCCTTATACATTCTTATTCTACTATGCTATTTTATTTTAAAATTTTATTTATTTTATTCTACTATCAAAGACTTTGTACTTTTTAACCCTGGGGGAAAAAGATATTGCTGTCTACTCTATCTATGTCTCTCAGAAACATCTATCAGGTCTCCCCTCAGCCTCCACCGCTCCAGAAAATACAACCCAGGTTTGTCCAGGCTCTCCTTATAGCCCATGCTCTCTAATACAGACAGCATCCTGGTGAACTTCTTCTGCACCCTCTCCAAAGCCCCCACACCCTTCCTGTAATGGGGTGACCAGAACTGAATGCAATATTCCAGATGTGGCCCAATTAAAGTTTTATAAAGCTGCAACATAATTTACCGATTCATGAACTCATTGTCCAACTAATAAAGGTGAGCATGCAACATGCCTTCTTTACTGCCCTGTGTAACCATTTTCAGGGAGCTATGAACTTGTGCTCCAAGATCCCTCTGCACATCAACACTGCTGAACAGTCTCCTGTCCCTTTACACCTGACCTCCCAAAGCGTACCACCTCACACCTGCCCAGATTAAGCTCCAGTCAGGATATTTTCAACAGGACATCCTTTGAAGTTTGGTAGACTGTTCGGTGACAAACCAAACCTCCTTAACCTTCGAAGAAAATAAAAATGTTGCTGCACCTTCCTTCTGATTGTGTCACTGTGCTAGGCCCAGCACAGGTCATCTGAGATGTTAACCTCCCAGGATCTAAAGGTTCTGACTCTCTCCACCTTCTCTTGTAGCCACAGTCAGGTCCGGAGGAGGCTGCACTGGGAAAGGAGAGGAATGTGCCCATGATGTTTTGTGGGAGAGGGAGAGGAAGAGATGAGGGAAGAGGGAGAGGGACGAAATGCATTTAGTTAATATACCAGGGTCTGGGTCTGATGGAATCTTCGAAAGGGGATGTAAATTAAATAGGTAAATTAGTGTGTCATTGTGACATGTACTGAGGTACAGTGAGAAACATTGTTTTACATGCCATCTAAACAGATCATTTCACCACATCCGTACTTCGAGGTAGAACAATGTAAAACAATAACAGAATGCAGAATGAAGTGTCACAGTTACAGAGAAACTGCAGTGTAGACAGACAGTAAGGTGCAGGTCAGAAGTCCATCCTATCGTAGTAGGGGATTAATTGTCTTATAACTGCAGTGTAGAAGCTATTCTTGAGCCTAGTTCTTTGTACTTCAGGCTTTTGCCTGATGGGAGGGGGGGAGAGAAGAGAGGATGTCCGGGGTGGGTGGGGTCTTTGATAATGCTGGCTGATTTACTGAGGCAGTGAGAAGAGTAGACAGAGTCCATGGAAGGGAAGCTGGTTTCTGTGACGTTCTGAGCTGTGCAGTTTCCTGTGGTCACAGGCAGAGCAATTGTCGTACCAAGCTGGGTTTGCATCTGGATAGGATGTTTTCTGTGGTGCATTGATAAGGCTAGAGAGGAGGTACGGTCATTTAAAACTGAGATGTGTGGGAACTTGTGAAATTCTTGAAGGGGTGAGGAGGAGGTCACCGTCCTAAAGAGGAGGGTTGATGAGTATTGAGGCATAAAGGGCTCTGGGAAACTGGAGGGGAAGAGGAGGTGGGGTCTGGGGCAGATGGGAGGTTAGGGGAGCAAATGGTAAGGGTGAGATGGGAGGGGGATGCCACAGCCTCCCCTTCATTGATGTAGCTCCATTCCTATGTGTGGTAGGAAGAAGGTAGAGACACACCCTTAACCCTTCCAAACCTTTCTGTTTTTTGTTCGTTCTTCAGGAAGAATGTGGAGAAGCGGGCTCTCTTGGACAACATGGACGGTGTATTCCTGGCCATCGATGAGATTGTGGATGGAGGGTATGCCCCAGATATTCCCCCTCAGCCCATTCACCAGGGGAAGTGCTGTTCACACCCCTCAGATCCTTTCCTCATCGGAAGGAACAGTTTCTCTCCCAACTCCTCACACCCATTTCCCTCCCTCCCTCTCTCTGTCTCCCCCTCCATCTCACTGTCTTACATCTCCCTTGCCCATACCCTCTAAAACAGACAGCATCCTAGTGAACCTCTTCTGCACCCTCTGCAAAGCCTCAACATCTTTCCTATAGTGGAGCGCCCAGACCTGTATGCAATTCTCCAAATTTGGCCTAACCAAAGTTCTATGAAGTTGAACATAACCTCATGACTTTTGAACTCAGTGCTTTGACCAATAAAAGCAAGCGCTCCATAAGCCTTTTTAACCACCCTGTGACCTATGTAGCCGCTTTCAAGGAGCTATGAACTTGGAGCCCAAGATCTGTCTGCTCAGCAACACTGCCCTTAACAGTGTGCTGACTCCTTGTATTTGCCCTAGCGAGGTGCAATACCTCACCGTCATATGGGTTAAACTCCATCTGCCATTTCTCTCCTATATCTGCTAATATATCCCATTGTATTCTTTCCCAGCCTTCTACACTGTCCACAACTCCACCAATCTTGGTATCATCTGCAAACTTACTAACCAACCCATCTACATTTTCATCTAGGTCACAAACAGCAGAGGTCCCACTACAAATCCCTACGGAACACCACTAATTGCAGACCTCCAGTTCAAATAAGCCCCTTTGATCACTGTCCTCTGTATTCTATGTGGAAACCAGTTCTGAATCCAAACAGCTAATTCACCACAGATCCTATGCATATTTATCTTCTGGATTAGTCTCCCATGAGGGTCTTTGTCAAATGCCTTACAGAAATCCACGTAGGCAACATCCACTACCCTACCCTCATCTATCTCTCTTGTCACCTCGTCAAAAAACTCAGTCAAGTTGGTAAGATACGACTTGCCCCACGTGAAGCCATGCTGGCCATGGGGTGGCACGGTAGCGTAGAGGTTAACACAACGCTTTACACTACAGGAGATTACTGCTGTTGCCTGTCAGGATTTTGTACATTCTCCCCATGATCGCGTGGGTTTCCTTCCACAGTCCAAAGACTCTCTGCCCTCATTCCCCCCATCCCCTACCCCACCCTGTCTGTCCACCCCACCTCCCATCTCTCCCCTCACTTGCCCCCATACCCTCTCTGTTCCATTTGCTCCCCCACTCTTGCTCTCCCTCTCCACCAGTGTCCCTTTCTCTCCCCTATATCTTTCCCGTTCCTGTGATCCCTTCCCTCCCCCACACTCCTCCCAATCCCTGTCACCCCCTCCCTCCCCTGTGCTCCTCCCTGTTCTGTGTGAACCTCCAGCACCTGCACCTCTCCTTGTCTCAATTTGTTTTTCTTCCCTGGTTATACCAGCTGACTGAACGTTCTCTTGTGTTGCAGAGTGATCCTCGAGAGTGATTCACAGCAAGTGGTGCAGAGGGTGGCACTAAGGGTAAGATGACTTTTCTTTCCTGCAAGCGCTGTCCCCCAACTCCCCACTTCCAGCACTCGGAGACTTGCGAGCTCAGCCCTCGCCAAGCTTTCCCCGACTCCATAGTCCAGCTCATCGGCTCCATCTGCTGGGCAGCGCTGCCAATTTCAGGGAATCTGAAAAGGTACGAGATATTCTGCAGGTGCTAGAAATTTGATTTTATTTTATTAAATCTTGAGGAAACGCACAAAAAGCTGGAGGAACTCAGCAGGTCAGGTAGCATTAGTGGAGATAAATGAACAGTTGATGTTTTGGGTTGTGATGAAGGGTCGCAGCCTGAAGAGTCAACTGTTTATTCGTCTCCATCAATGCTGCCTGATTTGCTGAGGGTCAAAGTGGAGCTTATTGTCACACACAAAGGTGCGCGGGTGCAGTGAAAAACTTGCTTGCAACAGCATCACAGGCACAGAACATCAGAGACACAGCATCCACAGGAAAAACACAAACAATTTTTACAAGAAAGAACATGTTTAGAACAAAAACAAAGTCCACTTTAGTGTCAAGAGTTGCTGTACTGAGGTGGTGATTAGCATTGCACCGGTTGGTTCAAGAACTGAATGGTAGCTGTTCCTGAACTTGGTGCAGCTTCTGTACCTCCTGCCGGATGGGAGCTGTGAGAAGATGGGATGGCCCGGATGGTGGGGATCTCTGATGATGGACGTTGCCTTCCTGAGGCAGCACCTCCTGTAGACACTACCGATGGTGGGGAGGGAGGGATGTGTCCGTGATGTATTGGGCCGAGTCCACTGCTCTCTGCAGCTTCTGAAGCACTTGAATTGTCTTATTAGCCTGTGATGCAGCCATTCAGGATACCTTCATCAGTACATCTGTAGAAGCTTGTTTGGGTGTCTGGTGACAAGCTGAAACTTCTTAATCTCCTATGAAAGTAAAGACACTGTAATTGTGTCTGTGTGCTTGGCCTGTGAGGGGTCATCTGAAATGTTAACACCCAGGAATTTAAAGCTGCTCACTTTTTCCACTGCGGATCCCCCAATGGACACACTTGTTTGCCCTCCTTCCCCTTTCTGAAGTCAATGAGCAGGTCTTCAGTTTTACTTACATTGATGACTCGATGTGGGAGGGGCAGTGAGGAGGGGGCAATGTGGTAGAGACGAACAGGACAGTGCAGTGTGGGCAGGGGTGGCGAGGGAGCGCCGTAGAGGGACTTGAAATTGGTTTATTATTGTCAGTTGTACTGAGATAGAATGAAAGCTTGTCTTGTACACTGTTCATTCAGATCAGGTAATTTCACAGTGCTTTGAGGTAGAGCAAAGTAAAACAATAACGGTATGCAGAATTAAGTGTAACAGCTACAGGGAAAGTACAGGTAAACAATATGATGAAAAGGTAATGACAGGGTAGATTGTGAGGTTAAGAGTCCACCTCATCAAACCAGGGACCGTTTAATGATCTGATAACAGTGGAGTAGAATCTGTCCTTGAGCCTGGTGGATCGTGCTTTCAGGCTTTTGTATCTTCTGCCTGATGGGAGGGGGGAGAAGGGAGAATGTCCGGGGTGGGTGGGATCTGATTATGCTGGCTGCTTTACTGAGGCAGTGAGAAGTGTAGGCAGAGTCCATGGAGGTTTCTGTGATGTGCTGAGCTGTGTCCACAACTCTCTGCGGTTTCTTGCGGTCACAGGCAGAGCAGTTGACATGATGCATTCAGATAGGATGGTTTCTGCAGTACACTGATAAAAATTGGTGAGTATCAAAGGTTGTACAAGACATTTGTAAGGCTGCACTTGGAGTACTCTGTACACTTTAGATCACCCTGCTATTGGAAAGATACAATTAAACTGGAAGGCATGCAGAAAAAAAAATATGAGGGATGGCGATGAGGGGGTTGTGTGGGAGGGTTAGTGAGGATGGAATAGTGTTTTGCAAAAGCAGACTTATTTTGGCCTGTCTGACTTCCTGCTCTGTCTGTGTGCATGTCTCAGTGTCAGGATAATACTGTGTGTGTTGTCTATTGTAGACAACACAGGACGATGATGGAGTACAGATGCATGTTTCCCTGAAAGTTGACAGGGTGGTGAAGAAGGTGTTTGGCATGTGGCCTTCATCAGTCAGTGCACTGAGTACAAGAGTTGAGATGATGTTATGCTACAGTTGAACAAGATGTTGGTGAGGTTACACTTGGAGTACTGTCTACAGTTTTGGTCACCCTATTATAGGAAATATGTATTAAGCTGGAAAGAGTGCAGAGGAGATTTATGAGGATGTTGCTGGAATTCAAGCAACTGAGTTACAGAGAGAGGTTGGCCAGTTCTTTACTCCTTGGAGTGTAGGAGACTTGGGGGTGACCTTATGGAAGTGTGTAAAATCATGAAAGGCATATTCATTTTCCCCAGGGTTGGAGATTCAAGAATTAGAGGGCACAGGCTTAAGGTGAGGGGGGAAAGAGATTTAATAGAAACCTGACGGGCAACATCTTCACCTAGAGGGTGTGCTGCCAGAAGAAGTGGTTGAGACAGGTACATTATCATTTAAAAGTCATCTGGTTAGGTACCTGGATGGGGAATTTTTAGAGCAGGGATTTCCAAACCTGAAGTCCATAGACCCCTCGTTTAATGGTGGGGGTTCATGGCATAAAAAATGTTGGGACCCTTGGTTTAGAGGGATGTGAGCAAATGGGACCGGCTGAGATGTGAATTTGGACCACAGGGCTTGTTTATATGCTGTGACTCTCACTCAGGATTCTGTCTCACTCACTCTCTCTCTGTCTTCACAGGCTGATGATGTACCCTTGACGGAGCAGACTGTTGCACAGGTAAGACTCACCGACCACTGTGTCCCACTTCTCCCCAGGGTTGTTTGCTGATGCAGTGGTGGTAGGGATAATAAGCTCCAAGCAACAATCCCACATGTCCCCTCGAGTCCCTGCACTGTCCCCCCCGCTTCCCGCTTCAGCTAAAGACTCCTCCCCTAACCTTCCCAACCTCACCTTGACCCCATTGGCTCTCCTGAGCCTCCTTGAACCCCTGCCCTTCCTTCCCCCTCCCCCACCCGCCCTGACCATTGACCCACCGGGCCACCACTCCGCTGACCCAGACGCCCGCCTGATATTCCCTTGCCCTCTACCCTCCTGCCACTCCCCAGTATGAGCCAACTAACCTCTCCCCATCTTTCCACCCCCCCCACACCCACCACAGGTCCTTCAGTCGGCCAAGGAGCAGATCAAGTGGTCTTTACTGCGATAGACACAATACCGGACACATTCCTTCTCTCCGCTGACATTCCCGGGGTCTCAGCACTGATACTGGACTGCAAATCTATTCTTCCCCCCCACCCCCACAGAATCTCCACTTATGGAGGAGGTGTGGGGCCCCCCATCCCCAGGGACGCACTTTCGTTCTCAAGTGCAATGATTTGTGGGTTGCAGAGCGATGCAGACACATGGGACAAAAGGTGACAGGGACAGTGGATTCCTCATGCAGACAGAGTTCAGGAGGAAAGGATGCTGAGGGCTCCCCTTGAATGAACCCACTCTCGCCCTCCCCTCCAACTCTCCCTCCCCCTCTCTTGCCCTCATGCGCATACAGAGAGCTGGTTATTCTCTCAAACCCATTTATGCCGCTCTCTCATACCAGTCCTGCTCCCTCTGAATCGATCCCATCTCTTGTACCGAACCCTGCTGCTCCATCAGTCCTCTCTCCAGTGGATCCCCACTTAACTGTGGTCTTCAATAAACTCCTGTTGAACTGGTCTCTTGTCTGCAATACTGATTCAAGATTCGGACTCAAGATTCAACCGCACGGATACTGCTGTCTGTTCCTAGTGTGGGTCCGATTCAAGGATAGGGATCATGAAACTATGCATGGTGTGGGTCTGACCGAGGGAAAAGGAGATGGGAACTGTGCACAGTGCTCCCGGTGTGGGTCTGACCCAGGGATAGGGAGATGGGAACTGTGCACGGTGCTCCCGGTGTGGGTCTGACACAGGGATAGGGAGATGGGAACTGTGCACGGTAATCCCAGTGTGAGTCTGAACCAGGTTTAGGGAGATGGGAACGGTGCACGGTGCTCCCGGTGTGGGTCTGACCCAGGGATAGGGAGACAGGAACTGTGCACGGTGCTCCCGGTGCGGGTCTGACCCAGGGATAGGGAGACGGGAACTGTGCACGGTGCTCCCGGTGTGGGTCTGACCCAGGGATAGGGAGATGGGAACTGTGCACAGTGCTCCCAGTGTGGGTCTGTACCAGGAATAGGGAGATGGGAACTGTGCACAGTGCTCCCAGTGTGGGTCTGACACAGGGATATGGAGACGGGAAATGTGCACAGTACTCCCGGTGTGGGTCTGACCCAGGGATAGGGAGATGGGAACTGTGCACGGTGCTCCCAGTGTGGGTCTGAACCCAGGGACAGGGAGACCAGAACTGTACACGGTGCTCCCGGTGTGAGTCTGAACCAGGGCTAAGGAGATGGAAACTGTGCACGGTGCTCCCAGTTTGGGTCTGACACAGGGATAGGGAGATGGGAACTGTGCACGGTGCTCCCGGTGTGGGTCTGAACCAGGTTCAGGGAGATGAGAACTGTGTACAGTGCTCCCAGTGTGGGTCTGACCCAGGGACAGCGAGACGGGAACGGTGCACAGTGCTCCTGGTGTGGGTCTGACCCAGAATAGTGAGATGGGAACTGCATGGTGCTCCCGCTGTGGGTCTGACCAAGGGATAAGGAGATGGAAATTGTGTACGGTGCTCCCAGTGTGGGTCTCAACCAGGGATAGGGAGTTGGGAACTGTGCACTGTGCTCGCAGTGTGGGTCTGCCCAGGGACAGGGAGACGGCAACGGTGCACAGTGTTCCTGGTGTGGGTCTGACCCAGGGATAGGGAGATGGAAACTGTGCACAGTACTCCCGCTATGGGTCTGACCCAGGGATAGGGAGATGGGAACTGTGCACGGTGCTCCCAGTGTGGGTCTGACCCAGGGATAGGGATATGGGAACTGTGCACAGTACTCCCACTATGGGTCTGACCCAGGGATAGGGAGATGGGAACTGTGCACAGTAATCCCAGTGTGGGTCTGAACCAGGTTTAGGGAAATCGGAACTGTGCACGGTGCTCCCGGTTTGGGTCTGACACAGGGATAGGGAGATGGGAACTGTGCACAGTGCTCCCGGTGTGGGTCTGACCCAGGGAGAGGAAGACGGCAACTGTACATGGTGCTCCCGGTGTGGGTCTGACCCAGGGATAGGGAGATGGGAACTGTGCACAGTGCTCCCGGTGTGAGTCTGACCCAGACATAGGGAGATGGGAACTGTGCACGGTGCTCCCAGTGTGGGTCTGAACCCGGCGACAGGGAGACCAGAACTGTACACGGTGCTCCCGGTGTGAGTCTGAACCAGGGATAAGGAGATGCAAACTGTGCACGGTGCTCCCAGTGTGAGTCTGAACCAGGTTTAGGGAGATGGGAACGGTGCACGGTGCTCCCGGTGTGGGTCTGATCCAGGGATAGGGAAATGGGAACTGTGCACAGTGCTCCCAGTGTGGGTCTGTACCAGGAATAGGGAGATGGGAACTGTGCACAGTGCTCCCAGTGTGGGTCTGACACAGGGATATGGAGACGGGAAATGTGCACAGTACTCCCAGTGTGGGTCTGAATCAGGGATAGGAAGATGGGAACTGTGAACGGTGCTCCCAGTGTGGGTCTGACCCAGGCACAGGGAGACGGGAACGGTGCACAGTGTTCCTGGTGTGGGTCTGACACAGGGATAGGGAGATGGGAACTGTGCACAGTACTCCCGCTATGGGTCTGACCCAGGGATAGGGAGATGGGAACTGTGAACGGTGCTCCCAGTGTGGGTCTGACCCAGGCACAGGGAGACGGGAACGGTGCACAGTGTTCCTGGTGTGGGTCTGACACAGGGATAGGGAGATGGGAACTGTGCACAGTACTCCCGCTATGGGTCTGACCCAGGGATAGGGAGATGGGAACTGTGCACCGTGCTCCCGGTGTGGGACTGTCCCAGGGATAGGGAGATCGGAACTGTGCACGGTGCTCCCGGTGTGAATCTCAGCCAGGGATAAGGAGATGGAAACTGTGCACGGTGTTCCCAGTGTGCGTCTGACCCAGGGATAGGGAGCTGGGAACTGTGCATGCTTCTCCCGGTGTAGGTCTGACCCAGGGATAGGGAGATGGGAACTGTGCACAGTACTCCCGCTATGAGTCTGACTCAGGGATAGGGAGATGGGAACTGTGCACGGTGCTCTCAGTGTGGGTCTGACCCAGGGATAGAGAGACGGGAACTGTGCACAGTGCTCCCGGTGTGGGTCTGACCCAGGAAAAGGAGATGGGAACTGTGCACTGTGCTCCCGGTGTGGGTCTGAACCAGGGATATGGAGATGGGAAGTGTGCAGAGTACTCCCGCTATGGGTCTGACCCAGGGACGGTAATCCCAGTGTGAGTCTGAACCAGGTTTAGGGAGATGGGAACGGTGCACGGTGCTCCTGGTGTGGGTCTGACCCAGGGATAGGGAAATGGGAACTGTGCACAGTGCTCCCAGTGTGGGTCTGTACCAGGAATAGGGAGATGGGAACTGTGCACAGTGCTCCCAGTGTGGGTCTGACACAGGGATATGGAGACGGGAAATGTGCACAGTACTCCCAGTGTGGGTCTGAATCAGGGATAGGGAGATGGGAACTGTGCACGGTGCTCCCAGTGTGGGACTGACCCAGCCACCGGGAGACGGGAACGGTGCACAGTGTTCCTGGTGTGGGTCTGACACAGGGATAGGGAGATGGGAACTCTGCACAGTACTCCCGCTATGGGTCTGACCCAGGGATAAGGAGATGGGAACTGTGCACCGTGCTCCCGGTGTGGGACTGACCCAGGGATAGGGAGATCGGAACTGTGCACGGTGCTCCCAGTGTGGGTCTGACCCAGGGACAGGGAGATGGAAACTGTGCACGGTGTTCCCAGTGTGGGTCTGACCCAGGGATAGGGAGATGGGAACTACAGTGCTCCCAGTGTGGGTCTGACACAGGGATATGGAGACGGGAACTGTGCACGGTGCTCCCGGTGTGGGTCTGACCCAGGGATAGGGAGATGGGAAGTGTGTAGAGTACTCCCGCTATGGGTCTGACCCAGGGACGGTAATCCCAGTGTGAGTCTGAACCAGGTTTAGGGAGATGGGAATGGTGCACGGTGCTCCCGGTGTGGGTCTGACCCAGGGATAGGGAAATGGGAACTGTGCACGGTAATCCCAGTGTGGGTCTGAACCAGGTTCAGGGAGATGGGAACTGTGCACATTCCTCCCAGCGTGGGTCTGACCCAGGGTGACGGGAACGGTGCACAGTGTTCCTGGTGTGGGTCTGAGACAGGGATAGGGAGATGGGAACTCTGCACAGTGCTCCCGGTGTGTGTCTGACCCAGGGAAATGGAGATGAGAACTGTACACGGTGCTCCCGGGTTAGGTCTGACACAGGGATAGGGAGATGGGAACTGTGCACGGTGCTCCCGGGGTGGGTCTGACCTAGAATAGCGAGATGGGAACTGTGCACGGTGCTCCCGGTTTAGGTCTGACACAGGGATAGGGAGATGGGAAGTGTGCACGGTGCTCCCGGTGTGGGTCTGACCCAGGGATAAGGAGACGGGATCTGTGCACACTGGTCCCGGTGTGGGTCTGACCCAGGGACAAGGAGACGGCAACTGTGCACCGTACTCCCAGTGTGGGTCTGACCCCGGGACAGGGAGACCAGAACTGTGCACAGTACTCCCGCTATGGGTCTGACCCAGGGATATGGAGACGGGAAATGTGCACACTACTCCCGGTGTGGGTCTGACCCAGGGATATGGAGACGGGAACTGTGCACGGTGCTCCCGGTGTGGGTCTGAACCAGGGATATGGAGATGGGAAGTGTGCAGAGTACTCCCGCTATGGGTCTGACCCAGGGACGGTAATCCCAGTGTGAGTCTGAACCAGGTTTAGGGAGATGGGAACGGTGCACGGTGCTCCTGGTGTGGGTCTGACCCAGGGATAGGGAAATGGGAACTGTGCACAGTGCTCCCAGTGTGGGTCTGTACCAGGAATAGGGAGATGGGAACTGTGCACAGTGCTCCCAGTGTGGGTCTGACACAGGGATATGGAGACGGGAAATGTGCACAGTACTCCCAGTGTGGGTCTGAATCAGGGATAGGGAGATGGGAACTGTGCACGGTGCTCCCAGTGTGGGACTGACCCAGCCACAGGGAGACGGGAACGGTGCACAGTGTTCCTGGTGTGGGTCTGACAAAGGGATAGGAGGATGGGAACTCTGCACAGTACTCCCGCTATGGGTCTGACCCAGGGATAAGGAGATGGGAACTGTGCACCGTGCTCCCGGTGTGGGACTGACCCAGGGATAGGGAGATCGGAACTGTGCACGGTGCTCCCAGTGTGGGTCTGACCCAGGGACAGGGAGATGGAAACTGTGCACGGTGTTCCCAGTGTGGGTCTGACCCAGGGAGACGGGAACGGTGCACAGTGTTCCTGGTGTGGGTCTGAGACAGGGATAGGGAGATGGGAACTCTGCACAGTGCTCCCGGTGTGTGTCTGACCCAGGGAAATGGAGATGAGAACTGTACACGGTGCTCCCGGGTTAGGTCTGACACAGGGATAGGGAGATGGGAACTGTGCACGGTGCTCCCGGGGTGGGTCTGACCTAGAATAGCGAGATGGGAACTGTGCACGGTGCTCCCGGTTTAGGTCTGACACAGGGATAGGGAGATGGGAAGTGTGCACGGTGCTCCCGGTGTGGGTCTGACCCAGGGATAAGGAGACGGGATCTGTGCACACTGGTCCCGGTGTGG
Organism: Mobula birostris; assembly: GCF_030028105.1. Lineage (NCBI taxonomy): Eukaryota > Metazoa > Chordata > Chondrichthyes > Myliobatiformes > Myliobatidae > Mobula > Mobula birostris. The sequence continues at coordinate 36,243 of NW_027278410.1, read as the reverse complement.
GTCTGACCCAGGGACAAGGAGACGAGAACTGTGCACGGTGCTCCCAGTGTGGGTCTGAACCAGGTTCAGGGAGACGGGAACTGTGCACAGTACTCCCGCTATGGGTCTGACCCAGGGATATGGAGACGGGAAATGTGCACACTACTCCCGGTGTGGGTCTGACCCAGGGATAAGGAGATGGAAATTGTGTACGGTGCTCCCAGTGTGGGTCTGAACCAGGGATAGGGAGATGGGAACTGTGCACAGTGCTCCCAGTGTGGGTCTGACACAGGGATATGGAGACGGGAACTGTGCACGGTGCTCCCGGTGTGGGTCTGACCCAGGGATAGGGAGATGGGAAGTGTGCAGAGTACTCCCGCTATGGGTCTGACCCAGGGACGGTAATCCCAGTGTGAGTCTGAACCAGGTTTAGGGAGATGGGAACGGTGCACGGTGCTCCCGGTGTGGGTCTGACCCAGGGATAGGGAAATGGGAACTGTGCACAGTGCTCCCAGTGTGGGTCTGTACCAGGAATAGGGAGATGGGAACTGTGCACAGTGCTCCCAGTGTGGGTCTGACACAGGGATATGGAGACGGGAAATGTGCACAGTACTCCCAGTGTGGGTCTGAATCAGGGATAGGAAGATGGGAACTGTGAACGGTGCTCCCAGTGTGGGTCTGACCCAGGCACAGGGAGACGGGAACAGTGCACAGTGTTCCTGGTGTGGGTCTGACACAGGGATAGAGAGATGGGAACTGTGCACAGTGCTCCCAGTGTGGGTCTGTACCAGGAATAGGGAGATGGGAACTGTGCACAGTGCTCCCAGTGTGGGTCTGACACAGGGATAGGGAGATGGGAAGTGTGCACGGTGCTCCCGGTGTGGGTCTGACCCAGGGATAAGGAGACGGGATATGTGCACACTGGTCCCGGTGTGGGTCTGACCCAGGGACAAGGAGACGAGAACTGTGCACGGTGCTCCCAGTGTGGGTCTGAACCAGGTTCAGGGAGACGGGAACTGTGCACAGTACTCCCGCTATGGGTCTGACCCAGGGATATGGAGACGGGAAATGTGCACACTACTCCCGGTGTGGGTCTGACCCAGGGATAAGGAGATGGAAATTGTGTACGGTGCTCCCAGTGTGGGTCTGAACCAGGGATAGGGAGATGGGAACTGTGCACAGTGCTCCCAGTGTGGGTCTGACACAGGGATATGGAGACGGGAACTGTGCACGGTGCTCCCGGTGTGGGTCTGACCCAGGGATAGGGAGATGGGAAGTGTGCAGAGTACTCCCGCTATGGGTCTGACCCAGGGACGGTAATCCCAGTGTGAGTCTGAACCAGGTTTAGGGAGATGGGAACGGTGCACGGTGCTCCCGGTGTGGGTCTGACCCAGGGATAGGGAAATGGGAACTGTGCACAGTGCTCCCAGTGTGGGTCTGTACCAGGAATAGGGAGATGGGAACTGTGCACAGTGCTCCCAGTGTGGGTCTGACACAGGGATATGGAGACGGGAAATGTGCACAGTACTCCCAGTGTGGGTCTGAATCAGGGATAGGAAGATGGGAACTGTGAACGGTGCTCCCAGTGTGGGTCTGACCCAGGCACAGGGAGACGGGAACAGTGCACAGTGTTCCTGGTGTGGGTCTGACACAGGGATAGAGAGATGGGAACTGTGCACAGTGCTCCCAGTGTGGGTCTGTACCAGGAATAGGGAGATGGGAACTGTGCACAGTGCTCCCAGTGTGGGTCTGACACAGGGATATGGAGACGGGAAATGTGCACAGTACTCCCGGTGTGGGTCTGACCCAGGGATAGGGAGATGGGAACTGTGCACGGTGCTCCCAGTGTGGGTCTGAACCCAGGGACAGGGAGACCAGAACTGTACACGGTGCTCCCGGTGTGAGTCTGAACCAGGGCTAAGGAGATGGAAACTGTGCACGGTGCTCCCAGTTTGGGTCTGACACAGGGATAGGGAGATGGGAACTGTGCACGGTGCTCCCGGTGTGGGTCTGAACCAGGTTCAGGGAGATGAGAACTGTGTACAGTGCTCCCAGTGTGGGTCTGACCCAGGGACAGCGAGACGGGAACGGTGCACAGTGCTCCTGGTGTGGGTCTGACCCAGAATAGTGAGATGGGAACTGCATGGTGCTCCCGCAGTGGGTCTGACCAAGGGATAAGGAGATGGAAATTGTGTACGGTGCTCCCAGTGTGGGTCTCAACCAGGGATAGGGAGTTGGGAACTGTGCACTGTGCTCGCAGTGTGGGTCTGCCCAGGGACAGGGAGACGGCAACGGTGCACAGTGTTCCTGGTGTGGGTCTGACCCAGGGATAGGGAGATGGAAACTGTGCACAGTACTCCCGCTATGGGTCTGACCCAGGGATAGGGAGATGGGAACTGTGCACGGTGCTCCCAGTGTGGGTCTGACCCAGGGATAGGGATATGGGAACTGTGCACAGTACTCCCACTATGGGTCTGACCCAGGGATAGGGAGATGGGAACTGTGCACAGTAATCCCAGTGTGGGTCTGAACCAGGTTTAGGGAAATCGGAACTGTGCACGGTGCTCCCGGTTTGGGTCTGACACAGGGATAGGGAGATGGGAACTGTGCACAGTGCTCCCGGTGTGGGTCTGACCCAGGGAGAGGAAGACGGCAACTGTACATGGTGCTCCCGGTGTGGGTCTGACCCAGGGATAGGGAGATGGGAACTGTGCACAGTGCTCCCGGTGTGAGTCTGACCCAGACATAGGGAGATGGGAACTGTGCACGGTGCTCCCAGTGTGGGTCTGAACCCGGCGACAGGGAGACCAGAACTGTACACGGTGCTCCCGGTGTGAGTCTGAACCAGGGATAAGGAGATGCAAACTGTGCACGGTGCTCCCAGTGTGAGTCTGAACCAGGTTTAGGGAGATGGGAACGGTGCACGGTGCTCCCGGTGTGGGTCTGACCCAGGGATAGGGAAATGGGAACTGTGCACAGTGCTCCCAGTGTGGGTCTGTACCAGGAATAGGGAGATGGGAACTGTGCACAGTGCTCCCAGTGTGGGTCTGACACAGGGATATGGAGACGGGAAATGTGCACAGTACTCCCAGTGTGGGTCTGAATCAGGGATAGGAAGATGGGAACTGTGAACGGTGCTCCCAGTGTGGGTCTGACCCAGGCACAGGGAGACGGGAACGGTGCACAGTGTTCCTGGTGTGGGTCTGACACAGGGATAGGGAGATGGGAACTGTGCACAGTACTCCCGCTATGGGTCTGACCCAGGGATAGGGAGATGGGAACTGTGAACGGTGCTCCCAGTGTGGGTCTGACCCAGGCACAGGGAGACGGGAACGGTGCACAGTGTTCCTGGTGTGGGTCTGACACAGGGATAGGGAGATGGGAACTGTGCACAGTACTCCCGCTATGGGTCTGACCCAGGGATAGGGAGATGGGAACTGTGCACCGTGCTCCCGGTGTGGGACTGTCCCAGGGATAGGGAGATCGGAACTGTGCACGGTGCTCCCGGTGTGAATCTCAGCCAGGGATAAGGAGATGGAAACTGTGCACGGTGTTCCCAGTGTGCGTCTGACCCAGGGATAGGGAGCTGGGAACTGTGCATGCTTCTCCCGGTGTAGGTCTGACCCAGGGATAGGGAGATGGGAACTGTGCACAGTACTCCCGCTATGAGTCTGACTCAGGGATAGGGAGATGGGAACTGTGCACGGTGCTCTCAGTGTGGGTCTGACCCAGGGATAGAGAGACGGGAACTGTGCACAGTGCTCCCGGTGTGGGTCTGACCCAGGAAAAGGAGATGGGAACTGTGCACTGTGCTCCCGGTGTGGGTCTGACACAGAGATAGGTTGATGGGAACTGTGCACAGTACTCACACTATGGGTCTGACCCAGGGATAGGGAGATGGGAGCTGTGCATGGTAATCCCAGTGTGGGTCTGAACCAGGTTTAGGGAAATGGGAACTGTGCACAGTACTCCCGCTATGGGTCTGACCCAGGGATATGGAGACGGGAAATGTGCACACTACTCCCGGTGTTGGTCTGACCCAGGGATATGGAGACGGGAAATGTGCACACTACTCCCGGTGTGGGTCTGACCCAGGGATATGGAGACGGGAACTGTGCACGGTGCTCCCGGTGTGGGTCTGAACCAGGGATATGGAGATGGGAAGTGTGCAGAGTACTCCCGCTATGGGTCTGACCCAGGGACGGTAATCCCAGTGTGAGTCTGAACCAGGTTTAGGGAGATGGGAACGGTGCACGGTGCTCCTGGTGTGGGTCTGACCCAGGGATAGGGAAATGGGAACTGTGCACAGTGCTCCCAGTGTGGGTCTGTACCAGGAATAGGGAGATGGGAACTGTGCACAGTGCTCCCAGTGTGGGTCTGACACAGGGATATGGAGACGGGAAATGTGCACAGTACTCCCAGTGTGGGTCTGAATCAGGGATAGGGAGATGGGAACTGTGCACGGTGCTCCCAGTGTGGGACTGACCCAGCCACCGGGAGACGGGAACGGTGCACAGTGTTCCTGGTGTGGGTCTGACACAGGGATAGGGAGATGGGAACTCTGCACAGTACTCCCGCTATGGGTCTGACCCAGGGATAAGGAGATGGGAACTGTGCACCGTGCTCCCGGTGTGGGACTGACCCAGGGATAGGGAGATCGGAACTGTGCACGGTGCTCCCAGTGTGGGTCTGACCCAGGGACAGGGAGATGGAAACTGTGCACGGTGTTCCCAGTGTGGGTCTGACCCAGGGATAGGGAGATGGGAACTACAGTGCTCCCAGTGTGGGTCTGACACAGGGATATGGAGACGGGAACTGTGCACGGTGCTCCCGGTGTGGGTCTGACCCAGGGATAGGGAGATGGGAAGTGTGTAGAGTACTCCCGCTATGGGTCTGACCCAGGGACGGTAATCCCAGTGTGAGTCTGAACCAGGTTTAGGGAGATGGGAATGGTGCACGGTGCTCCCGGGTTAGGTCTGACACAGGGATAGGGAGATGGGAAGTGTGCACGGTGCTCCCGGTGTGGGTCTGACCCAGGGATAAGGAGACGGGATCTGTGCACACTGGTCCCGGTGTGGGTCTGACCCAGGGACAAGGAGACGAGAACTGTGCACGGTGCTCCCAGTGTGGGTCTGAACCAGGTTCAGGGAGACGGCAACTGTGCACCGTACTCCCAGTGTGGGTCTGACCCCGGGACAGGGAGACCAGAACTGTGCACAGTACTCCCGCTATGGGTCTGACCCAGGGATATGGAGACGGGAAATGTGCACACTACTCCCGGTGTGGGTCTGACCCAGGGATATGGAGACGGGAACTGTGCACGGTGCTCCCGGTGTGGGTCTGAACCAGGGATATGGAGATGGGAAGTGTGCAGAGTACTCCCGCTATGGGTCTGACCCAGGGACGGTAATCCCAGTGTGAGTCTGAACCAGGTTTAGGGAGATGGGAACGGTGCACGGTGCTCCTGGTGTGGGTCTGACCCAGGGATAGGGAAATGGGAACTGTGCACAGTGCTCCCAGTGTGGGTCTGTACCAGGAATAGGGAGATGGGAACTGTGCACAGTGCTCCCAGTGTGGGTCTGACACAGGGATATGGAGACGGGAAATGTGCACAGTACTCCCAGTGTGGGTCTGAATCAGGGATAGGGAGTTGGGAACTGTGCACGGTGCTCCCAGTGTGGGACTGACCCAGCCACAGGGAGACGGGAACGGTGCACAGTGTTCCTGGTGTGGGTCTGACAAAGGGATAGGAGGATGGGAACTCTGCACAGTACTCCCGCTATGGGTCTGACCCAGGGATAAGGAGATGGGAACTGTGCACCGTGCTCCCGGTGTGGGACTGACCCAGGGATAGGGAGATCGGAACTGTGCACGGTGCTCCCAGTGTGGGTCTGACCCAGGGACAGGGAGATGGAAACTGTGCACGGTGTTCCCAGTGTGGGTCTGACCCAGGGAGACGGGAACGGTGCACAGTGTTCCTGGTGTGGGTCTGAGACAGGGATAGGGAGATGGGAACTCTGCACAGTGCTCCCGGTGTGTGTCTGACCCAGGGAAATGGAGATGAGAACTGTACACGGTGCTCCCGGGTTAGGTCTGACACAGGGATAGGGAGATGGGAACTGTGCACGGTGCTCCCGGGGTGGGTCTGACCTAGAATAGCGAGATGGGAACTGTGCACGGTGCTCCCGGTTTAGGTCTGACACAGGGATAGGGAGATGGGAAGTGTGCACGGTGCTCTCGGTGTGGGTCTGACCCAGGGATAAGGAGACGGGATCTGTGCACACTGGTCCCGGTGTGGGTCTGACCCAGGGACAAGGAGACGAGAACTGTGCACGGTGCTCCCAGTGTGGGTCTGAACCAGGTTCAGGGAGACGGGAACTGTGCACAGTACTCCCGCTATGGGTCTGACCCAGGGATATGGAGACGGGAAATGTGCACACTACTCCCGGTGTGGGTCTGACCCAGGGATAAGGAGATGGAAATTGTGTACGGTGCTCCCAGTGTGGGTCTGAACCAGGGATAGGGAGATGGGAACTGTGCACAGTGCTCCCAGTGTGGGTCTGACACAGGGATATGGAGACGGGAACTGTGCACGGTGCTCCCGGTGTGGGTCTGACCCAGGGATAGGGAGATGGGAAGTGTGCAGAGTACTCCCGCTATGGGTCTGACCCAGGGACGGTAATCCCAGTGTGAGTCTGAACCAGGTTTAGGGAGATGGGAACGGTGCACGGTGCTCCCGGTGTGGGTCTGACCCAGGGATAGGGAAATGGGAACTGTGCACAGTGCTCCCAGTGTGGGTCTGTACCAGGAATAGGGAGATGGGAACTGTGCACAGTGCTCCCAGTGTGGGTCTGACACAGGGATATGGAGACGGGAAATGTGCACAGTACTCCCAGTGTGGGTCTGAATCAGGGATAGGAAGATGGGAACTGTGAACGGTGCTCCCAGTGTGGGTCTGACCCAGGCACAGGGAGACGGGAACAGTGCACAGTGTTCCTGGTGTGGGTCTGACACAGGGATAGAGAGATGGGAACTGTGCACAGTACTCCCGCTATGGGTCTGACCCAGGGATAGGGAGATGGGAACTGTGCACCGTGCTCCCGGTGTGGGACTCTCCCAGGGACAGGGAGATCGGAACTGTGCACGGTGCTCCCAGTGTGGATCTGACCCAGGGACAGGGAGATGGGAACTGTGCACGGTGTTCCCAGTGTGTGTCTGACCCAGGGATAGGGAGATGGGAACTGTGCACGGTGCTCCCAGTGTGGGTCTGAACCCAGGGACAGGAAGATCAGAACTGTACACGGTGCTCCCGGTCTGAATCTGACCCAGGGAAAGGGAGATGAGAAGTGTGCACGGTGCTCCCAGTTTGGGTCTGACACAGGGATAGGGAAATGGGAACTGTGCACGGTGCTCCCGTTGTGGGTCTGACCCAGGGACAGCGAGACGGGAACGGTGCACAGTGTTCCTGGTGTGGGTCTGACCAAGGGATAAGGAGATGGAAATTGTGTACGGTGCTCCCAGTGTGGGTCTGAACCAGGGATAGGGAGATGGGAACTGTGCACAGTGCTCCCGGTGTGGGTCTGACCCAGGGATAGGGAGATGGGAACTGTGCACAGTGCTCCCAGTGTGGGTCTGTACCAGGAATAGGGAGATGGGAACTGTGCACAGTGCTCCCAGTGTGGGTCTGACACAGGGATATGGAGACGGGAAATGTGCACAGTACTCCCGGTGTGGGTCTGACCCAGGGATAGGGAGATGGGAACTGTGCACGGTGCTCCCAGTGTGGGTCTGAACCCAGGGACAGGGAGACCAGAACTGTACACGGTCCTCCCGGTGTGAGTCTGAACCAGGGCTAAGGAGATGGAAACTGTGCATGGTGCTCCCAGTTTGGGTCTGACACAGGGATAGGGATATGGGAACTGTGCACGGTGCTCCCGGTGTGGGTCTGAACCAGGTTCAGGGAGATGGGAACTGTGCACAGTGCTCCCAGTGTGGGTCTGACCCAGGGACAGCGAGACGGGAACGGTGCACAGTGTTCCTGGTGTGGGTCTGACACAGGGATAGGGAGATGGGATCTGTGCACGGTGGTCCCGGTGTGGGTCTGACCCAGGGACAAGGAGACGAGAACTGTGCACAGTGCTCCTGGTGTGGGTCTGACCCAGAATAGCGAGATGGGAACTGTGCATAGTGCTCCCGCTGTGGGTCTGACCAAGGGATAAGGAGATGGAAATTGTGTACGGTGCTCCCAGTGTGGGTCTCAACCAGGGATAGGGAGACGGGAACTGTGCCCGGTGCTCCCGGTGTGGGTCTGAACCATGCATAGGGAGTTGGGAACTGTGCACTGTGCTCGCAGTGTGGGTCTGCCCAGGGACAGGGAGACGGCAACGGTGCACAGTGTTCCTGGTGTGGGTCTGACCCAGGGATAGGGAGATGGAAACTGTGCACAGTACTCCCGCTATGGGTCTGACCCAGGGATAGGGAGATGGGAACTGTGCACGGTGCTCCCAGTGTGGGTCTGACCCAGGGATAGGGAGATGGGAACTGTGCATGGAGTTCCCAGTGTGGGTCTGACCCAGGGATAGGGATATGGGAACTGTGCACAGTACTCCCACTATGGGTCTGACCCAGGGAAAGGGAGATGGGAACTGTGCACAGTAATCCCAGTGTGGGTCTGAACCAGGTTTAGGGAAATTGGAACTGTGCACGGTGCTCCCGGTTTGGGTCTGACACAGGGATAGGGAGATGGAAACTGTGCACGGTATTCCCAGTGTGGGTCTGACACAGGGATATGGAGACGGGAACTGTGCACGGTGCTCCCGGTGTGGGTCTGACCCAGGGATAGGGAGATGGGAAGTGTGCAGAGTACTCCCGCTATGGGTCTGACCCAGGGACGGTAATCCCAGTGTGAGTCTGAACCAGGTTTAGGGAGATGGGAATGGTGCACGGTGCTCCCGGTGTGGGTCTGACCCAGGGATAGGGAAATGGGAACTGTGCACGGTAATCCCAGTGTGGGTCTGAACCAGGTTCAGGGAGATGGGAACTGTGCACATTCCTCCCAGCGTGGGTCTGACCCAGGGAGACGGGAACGGTGCACAGTGTTCCTGGTGTGGGTCTGAGGCAGGGATAGGGAAATGGGAACTCTGCACAGTGCTCCCGGTGTGTGTCTGACCCAGGGAAATGGAGATGAGAACTGTACACGGTGCTCCCGGGTTAGGTCTGACACAGGGATAGGGAGATGGGAACTGTGCACGGTGCTCCCGGGGTGGGTCTGACCTAGAATAGCGAGATGGGAACTGTGCACGGTGCTCCCGGTTTAGGTCTGACACAGGGATAGGGAGATGGGAAGTGTGCACGGTGCTCCCGGTGTGGGTCTGACCCAGGGACAAGGAGACGAGAACTGTGCACGGTGCTCCCAGTGTGGGTCTGAACCAGGTTCAGGGAGACGGGAACTGTGCACCGTACTCCCAGTGTGGGTCTGACCCCCGGACAGGGAGACCAGAACTGTGCACAGTACTCCCGCTATGGGTCTGACCCAGGGATATGGAGACGGGAAATGTGCACACTACTCCCGGTGTGGGTCTGACCCAGGGATATGGAGACGGGAACTGTGCACGGTGCTCCCGGTGTGGGTCTGAACCAGGGATATGGAGATGGGAAGTGTGCAGAGTACTCCCGCTATGGGTCTGACCCAGGGACGGTAATCCCAGTGTGAGTCTGAACCAGGTTTAGGGAGATGGGAACGGTGCACGGTGCTCCTGGTGTGGGTCTGACCCAGGGATAGGGAAATGGGAACTGTGCACAGTGCTCCCAGTGTGGGTCTGACACAGGGATATGGAGACGGGAAATGTGCACAGTACTCCCAGTGTGGGTCTGAATCAGGGATAGGGAGATGGGAACTGTGCACGGTGCTCCCAGTGTGGGACTGACCCAGCCACAGGGAGACGGGAACGGTGCACAGTGTTCCTGGTGTGGGTCTGACACAGGGACAGGGAGATGGAAACTGTGCACGGTGTTCCCAGTGTGGGTCTGACCCAGGGATATGGAGACGGGAACTGTGCACGGTGCTCCCGGTCTGGGTCTGACCCAGGGATAGGGAGATGGGAAGTGTGCAGAGTACTCCCGCTATGGGTCTGACCCAGGGACGGTAATCCCAGTGTGAGTCTGAACCAGGTTTAGGGAGATGGGAATGGTGCACGGTGCTCCCGGTGTGGGTCTGACCCAGGGATAGGGAAATGGGAACTGTGCACGGTAATCCCAGTGTGGGTCTGACCCAGGGAGACGGGAACGGTGCACAGTGTTCCTGGTGTGTGTCTGACCCAGGGAAATGGAGATGAGAACTGTACACGGTGCTCCCGGGTTAGGTCTGACACAGGGATAGGGAGATGGGAACTGTGCACGGTGCTCCCGGGGTGGGTCTGACCTAGAATAGCGAGATGGGAACTGTGCACGGTGCTCCCGGTTTAGGTCTGACACAGGGATAGGGAGATGGGAAGTGTGCACGGTGCTCCCGGTGTGGGTCTGACCCAGGGATAAGGAGACGGGATCTGTGCACACTGGTCCCGGTGTGGGTCTGACCCAGGGACAAGGAGACGAGAACTGTGCACGGTGCTCCCAGTGTGGGTCTGAGCCAGGTTCAGGGAGACGGGAACTGTGCACCGTACTCCCAGTGTGGGTCTGACCCCGGGACAGGGAGACCAGAACTGTGCACAGTACTCCCGCTATGGGTCTGACCCAGGGATATGGAGACGGGAAATGTGCACACTACTCCCGGTGTGGGTCTGACCCAGGGATAAGGAGATGGAAATTGTGTATGGTGCTCCCAGTGTGGGTCTGAACCAGGGATAGGGAGATGGGAACTGTGCACAGTGCTCCCAGTGTGGGTCTGACACAGGGATATGGAGACGGGAACTGTGCACGGTGCTCCCGGTGTGGGTCTGACCCAGGGATAGGGAGATGGGAAGTGTGCAGAGTACTCCCGCTATGGGTCTGACCCAGGGACGGTAATCCCAGTGTGAGTCTGAACCAGGTTTAGGGAGATGGGAACGGTGCACGGTGCTCCCGGTGTGGGTCTGACCCAGGGATAGGGAAATGGGAACTGTGCACAGTGCTCCCAGTGTGGGTCTGTACCAGGAATAGGGAGATGGGAACTGTGCACAGTGCTCCCAGTGTGGGTCTGACACAGGGATATGGAGACGGGAAATGTGCACAGTATTCCCAGTGTGGGTCTGAATCAGGGATAGGAAGATGGGAACTGTGAACGGTGCTCCCAGTGTGGGTCTGACCCAGGCACAGGGAGACGGGAACAGTGCACAGTGTTCCTGGTGTGGGTCTGACACAGGGATAGGGAGATGGGAACTGTGCACAGTACTCCCGCTATGGGTCTGACCCAGGGATAGGGAGATGGGAACTGTGCACCGTGCTCCCGGTGTGGGACTCTCCCAGGGATAGGGAGATCGGAACTGTGCACGGTGCTCCCAGTGTGGGTCTGACCCAGGGACAGGGAGATGGGAACTGTGCACGGTGTTCCCAGTGTGTGTCTGACCCAGGGATAGGGAGATGGGAACTGTGCACGGTGCTCCCAGTGTGGGTCTGAACCCAGGGACAGGAAGATCAGAACTGTACACGGTGCTCCCGGTCTGAGTCTGACCCAGGGAAAGGGAGATGAGAAGTGTGCACGGTGCTCCCAGTTTGGGTCTGACACAGGGATAGGGAAATGGGAACTGTGCACGGTGCTCCCGTTGTGGGTCTGACCCAGGGACAGCGAGACGGGAACGGTGCACAGTGTTCCTGTTGTGGGTCTGACCAAGGGATAAGGAGATGGGAACTGTGCACAGTGCTCCCAGTGTGGGTCTGACACAGGGATATGGAGACGGGAAATGTGCACAGTACTCCCGGTGTGGGTCTGACCCAGGGATAGGGAGATGGGAACTGTGCACGGTGCTCCCAGTGTGGGTCTGAACCCAGGGACAGGGAGACCAGAACTGTACACGGTCCTCCCGGTGTGAGTCTGAACCAGGGCTAAGGAGATGGAAACTGTGCATTGTGCTCCCAGTTTGGGTCTGACACAGGGATAGGGATATGGGAACTGTGCACGGTGCTCCCGGTGTGGGTCTGAACCAGGTTCAGGGAGATGGGAACTGTGCACAGTGCTCCCAGTGTGGGTCTGACCCAGGGACAGCGAGACGGGAACGGTGCACAGTGTTCCTGGTGTGGGTCTGACACAGGGATAGGGAGATGGGATCTGTGCACGGTGGTCCCGGTGTGGGTCTGACCCAGGGACAAGGAGACGAGAACTGTGCACAGTGCTCCTGGTGTGGGTCTGACCCAGAATAGCGAGATGGGAACTGTGCATAGTGCTCCCGCTGTGGGTCTGACCAAGGGATAAGGAGATGGAAATTGTGTACGGTGCTCCCAGTGTGGGTCTCAACCAGGGATAGGGAGACGGGAACTGTGCCCGGTGCTCCCGGTGTGGGTCTGAACCATGCATAGGGAGTTGGGAACTGTGCACTGTGCTTGCAGTGTGGGTCTGTCCAGGGACAGGGAGACGGCAACGGTGCACAGTGTTCCTGGTGTGGGTCTGACCCAGGGATAGGGAGATGGAAACTGTGCACAGTACTCCCGCTATGGGTCTGACCCAGGGATAGGGAGATGGGAACTGTGCACGGTGCTCGCAGTGTGGGTCTGACCCAGGGATAGGGAGATGGGAACTGTGCATGCTTCTCCCGGTGTAGGTCTGACCCAGGTATAGGGAGATGGGAACTGTGCACAGTACTCCTGCTATGGGTCTGACCCAGGGGTAGGGAGATGGGAACTGTGCACGTTGCTCCCAGTGTGGGTCTGAACCCAAGGACAGGAAGACCAGAACTGTACACGGTGCTCCCAGTGTGGGTTTGACCCAGGGATAGGGAGATGGGAACTGTGCATGGAGTTCCCAGTGTGGGTCTGACCCAGGGATAGGGAGATGGGAACTGTGCACAGTAATCCCAGTGTGGGTCTGAACCAGGTTTAGGGAGATGGGAACTGTGCACGGTGCTCCCGGTTTGGGTCTGACACAGGGATAGGGAGATGGAAACTGTGCACGGTATTCCCAGTGTGGGTCTGACCCAGGGATAGGGAGATGGGAACTGTGCACGGCAATCCCAGTGTGGGTCTGAACCCGGCGACAGGGAGACCAGAACTGTACACGCTGCTCCCGGTGTGAGTCTGAACCAGGGATAAGGAGATGGAACCTGTGCACGGTGTTCCCAGTGTGGGTCTGACCCAGGGATAGGGAGATGGGAACTGTGCACAGTGCTCCCAGTGTGCGTCTGACCCAGGGATAGGGAGCTGGGAACTGTGCATGCTTCTCCCGGTGTAGGTATGACCCAGGTATAGGGAGATGGGAACTGTGCACAGTACTCCCGCTATGGGTCTGACCCAGGGATAGGGAGATGGGGACTGTGCACGTTGCTCCCAGTGTGGGTCTGAACCCAAGGACAGGAAGACCAGAACTGTACACGGTGTTCCCGGTGTGAGTCTGAACCAGGGATAAGGAGATGGAAACTGTGCACGGTGTTCCCAGTGTGGGTCTGACCCAGGGATGGGGAGATGGGAACTGTGCACAGTGCTCCCAGTGTGGGTCTGACCCAGGGACAGCGAGACGGGAACGGTGCACAGTGTTCCTGGTGTGGGTCTGACACAGGGATAGGGAGATGGGATCTGTGCACGGTGGTCCCGGTGTGGGTCTGACACAGGGATAGGTTGATGGGAACTGTGCACAGTACTCACACTATGGGTCTGACCCAGGGATAGGGAGATGGGAGCTGTGCATGGTAATCCCAGTGTGGGTCTGAACCAGGGATAGGGAGATGGGAACTGTGCACAGTGCTCCCAGTATGGGTCTGACACAGGGACAGCGAGACGGGAATGGTGCACAGTGTTCCTGGTGTGGGTCTGACACTGGGATAGGGAGATGGGATCCGTGCACGGTGGTCCCGGTGTGGGTCTGACCCAGGGACAAGGAGACGAGAACTGTGCACAGTGCTCCTGGTGTGGGTCTGACCCAGAATAGCGAGATGGGAACTGTGCATGCTGCTCCCGCTGTGGGTCTGACCAAGGGATAAGGAGATGGAAATTGTGTACGGTGCTCCCAGTGTGGGTCTGAACCCAGGGACAGGAAGACCAGAACTGTACACGGTGCTCCCGGTCTGAGTCTGACCCAGGGAAAGGGAGATGAGAACTGTGCACGGTACTCCCAGTTTGGGTCTGACACAGGGATAGGGAAATGGGAACTGTGCACGGTGCTCCCGGTGTGGGTCTGAACCAGGTTCAGGGAGATGGGAACTGTGCACAGTGCTCCCAGTGTTGGTCTGACCCAGGGACAGCGAGACGGCAACGGTGCACAGTGGTCCTGGTGTGGGTATGAGCAAGGGATAAGGCGATGGAAATTGTGTACGGTGCTCCCAGTGTGGGTCTGAACCAGGGATAGGGAGATGGGAGCTGTGCATGGTAATCCCAGTGTGGGTCTGAACCTGGTTTAGGGAAATGGGAACTGTGCATTGTACCCCCGCTATGGGTCTGACCCAGGGATAGGGAGATGGGAACTGTGCACGGTGCTCCCAGTGTCGGTCTGAACCCAGGGACAGGAAGACCAGAACTGTACACGGTGCTCCCGGTCTGAGTCTGACCCAGGGAAAGGGAGATGAGAACTGTGCACGGTGCTCCCAGTTTGGGTCTGACACAGGGATAGGGAAATGGGAACTGTGCACGGTGCTCCCGGTGTGGGTCTGAACCAGGTTCAGGGAGATGGGAACTCTGCACAGTGCTCCCAGTGTGGGTCTGACCCAGGGACAGCGAGACGGGAACAGTGCACAGTGTTCCTGCTGTGGGTCTGACCAAGGGATAAGGAGATGGAAATTGTGTACGGTGCTCCCAGTGTGGGTCTGAACCAGGGATAGGGAGATGGGAACTGTGCACAGTGCTCCCGGTGTGGGTCTGACCCAGGGATAGGGAGATGGGAACTGTGCACAGTGCTCCCAGTGTGGGTCTGACACAGGGATAGGGAGATGGGAACTGTGCACGGTAATCCCAGTGTGGATCTGACCCAGGGACAGGGAGACCAGAACTGTACACGGTGCTCCCGGTGTGAGTCTGAACCAGGGCTAAGGAGATGGAAACTGTGCACGGTGCTCCCAGTTTGGCTCTGACACAGGGATAGGGAGATGGGAACTGTGTACGGTGCTCCCGGTGTGGGTCTTAACCAGGTTCAGGGAGATGGGAACTGTGCACAGTGCTCCCAGTGTGGGTCTGACCCAGGGACAGCGAGACGGGAACGGTGCACAGTGTTCCTGGTGTGGGTCTGAACCATGGATAGGGAGTTGGGAACTGTGCACTGTGCTCGCAGTGTGGGTGTGCCCAGGGACAGGGAGACGACAACGGTGCACAGTGTTCCTGGTGTGGGTCTGACCCAGGGATAGGGAGATGGAAACTGTGCACAGTACTCCCGCTATGGGTCTGACCCAGGGATAAGGAGATGGGAACTGTGCACGGTGCTCCCAGCGTGGGTCTGACCCAGGGATAGGGAGATGGGAACTGTGCACAGTAATCCCAGTGTGGTTCTGAACCAGGTTTAGGGAAATCGGAACTGTGCACGGTGCTCCCGGTGTGGGTCTGACCCAGGGATAGGGAGATGGGAACTGTGCACGGTGCTCCCGGTGTGGGTCTGAACCCGGCGACAGGGAGACCAGAACTCTACACGGTGCTCCCGGTGTGAGTCTGAACCAGGGATAAGGAGATGCAAACTGTGCACAGTGCTCCCAGTGTGGGTCTGACCCAGGGATAGGGAGATGGGAACTGTGCACAGTGCTCTCAGTGTGCGTCTGACCCAGGGATAGGGAGCTGGGAACTGTGCATGCTTCTCCCGGTGTAGGTCTGACCTAGGGATAGGGAGATGGGAACTGTGCACAGTACTCCCGCTATGAGTCTGACTCAGGGATAGGGAGATGGGAACTGTGCACGGTGTTCCCAGTGTGGGTCTGACCCAGGGATAGGGAGATGGGAACTATGCACAGTACTCCCGCTATGGGTCTGACCCAGGGATAGGGAGATGGGAACTGTGCACAGTGCTCCCGGTGTGGGTCAGACCTAGGGATAGGGAGACCAGAACTGTATATGGTGCTCCCGGTGTGAGTCTGAACCAGGGATAAGGAGATGGGAACTGTGCATGGTAATCCCAGTGTGGGTCTGTACCAGGAATAGGGAGCTGGGAACTACAGTGTTCCCAGTGTGGGTCTGACACAGGGATATGGAGACGGGAACTGTGCACGGTGCTCCCGGTGTGGGTCTGACCCAGGGATAGGGAGATGGGAAGTGTGCAGAGTACTCCCGCTATGGGTCTGACCCAGGGACGGTAATCCCAGTGTGAGTCTGAACCAGGTTTAGGGAGATGGGAATGGTGCACGGTGCTCCCGGTGTGGGTCTGACCCAGGGATAGGGAGATGGGAACTGTGCACAGTGCTCCCGGTGTGGGTCAGACCTAGGGATAGGGAGACCAGAACTGTACATGGTGCTCCCGGTGTGAGTCTGAACCAGGGATAAGGAGATGGGAACTGTGCATGGTAATCCCACTGTGGGTCTGTACCAGGAATAGGGAGATGGGAACTACAGTGCTCCCAGTGTGGTTCTGACACAGGGATATGGAGACGGGAACTGTGCACGGTGCTCCCGGTGTGGGTCTGACCCAGGGATAGGGAGATGTGAAGTGTGCAGAGTACTCCCGCTATGGGTCTGACCCAGGGACGGTAATCCCAGTGTGAGTCTGAACTAGGTTTAGGGAGATGGGAATGGTGCACGGTGCTCCAGGTGTGGGTCTGACCCAGGGATAGGGAAATGGGAACTGTGCACGGTGCTCCCAGTGTGGGTCTGACCCAGGGACAGCGAGACGGGAACGGTGCACAGTGTTCCTGGTGTGGGTCTGACCAAGGGATAAGGAGATGGAAATTGTGTACGGTGCTCCCAGTGTGGGTCTGAACCAGGGATAGGGAGATGGGAACTGTGCACAGTGCTCCCGGTGTGGGTCTGACACAGGGATAGGGAGATGGGAACTGTGCACGGTGCTCCCGGTGTGGGTCTGACCCAGGGATAGGGAGATGGGAACTGTGCACGGTAATCCCAGTGTGGATCTGACCCAGGGACAGGGAGACCAGAACTGTACACGGTGCTCCCGGTGTGAGTCTGAACCAGGGCTAAGGAGATGGAAACTGTGCACGGTGCTCCCAGTTTGGCTCTGACACAGGGATAGGGAGATGGGAACTGTGCACGGTGCTCCCGGTGTGGGTCTGAACCAGGTTCAGGGAGATGGGAACTGTGCACAGTGCTCCCAGTGTGGGTCTGACCCAGGGACAGCGAGACGGGAACGGTGCACAGTGTTCCTGGTGTGGGTCTGACACAGGAATAGGGAGATGGGATCTGTACACGGTGGTCCCGGTGTGGGTCTGACTCAGGGACAAGGAGACGAGAACTGTGCACAGTGCTCCTGGTGTGGGTCTGACCCAGAATAGCGAGATGGGAACTGTGCATAGTGCTCCAGCTGTGGGTCTGACCAAGGGATAAGGAGATGGAAATTGTGTACGGTGCTCCCAGTGTGGGTCTCAACCAGGGATAGGGAGACGGGAACTGTGCCCTGTGCTCCCGGTGTGGGTCTGAACCATGGATAGGGAGTTGGGAACTGTGCACTGTGCTCGCAGTGTGGGTCTGCCCAGGGACAGGGAGACGACAACGGTGCACAGTGTTCCTGGTGTGGGTCTGACCCAGGGATAGGGAGATGGAAACTGTGTACAGTACTCCCGCTATGGGTCTGACCCAGGGATAAGGAGATGGGAACTGTGCACGGTGCTCCCAGTGTGGGTCTGACCCAGGGACAGGGAGATGGGAACTGTGCACAGTAATCCCAGTGTGGTTCTGAACCAGGTTTAGGGAAATCGGAACTGTGCACGGTGCTCCCGGTGTGGGTCTGACCCAGGGATAGGGAGATGGGAACTGTGCACGGTGCTCCCGGTGTGGGTCTGACCCAGGGATAGGGAGATGGGAACTGTGCACAGTGCTCCCAGTGTGGGTCTGTACTAGGAATAGGGAGATGGGAACTGTGCACAGTGCTCCCAGTGTGGGTCTGACACAGGGATATGGAGACGGGAAATGTGCACAGTACTCCCGGTGTGGGTCTGACCCAGGGATAGGGAGATGGGAACTGTGCACGGTGCTCCCAGTGTGGGTCTGAACCCAGGGACAGGGAGACCAGAACTGTACACGGTCCTCCCGGTGTGAGTCTGAACCAGGGCTAAGGAGATGGAAACTGTGCATGGTGCTCCCAGTTTGGGTCTGACACAGGGATAGGGATATGGGAACTGTGCACGGTGCTCCCGGTGTGGGTCTGAACCAGGTTCAGGGAGATGGGAACTGTGCACAGTGCTCCCAGTGTGGGTCTGACCCAGGGACAGCGAGACGGGAACGGTGCACAGTGTTCCTGGTGTGGGTCTGACACAGGGATAGGGAGATGGGATCTGTGCACGGTGGTCCCGGTGTGGGTCTGACCCAGGGACAAGGAGACGAGAACTGTGCACAGTGCTCCTGGTGTGGGTCTGACCCAGAATAGCGAGATGGGAACTGTGCATAGTGCTCCCGCTGTGGGTTTGACCAAGGGATAAGGAGATGGAAATTGTGTACGGTGCTCCCAGTGTGGGTCTCAACCAGGGATAGGGAGACGGGAACTGTGCCCGGTGCTCCCGGTGTGGGTCTGAACCATGCATAGGGAGTTGGGAACTGTGCACTGTGCTCGCAGTGTGGGTCTGCCCAGGGACAGGGAGACGGCAACGGTGCACAGTGTTCCTGGTGTGGGTCTGACCCAGGGATAGGGAGATGGAAACTGTGCACAGTACTCCCGCTATGGGTCTGACCCAGGGATAGGGAGATGGGAACTGTGCACGGTGCTCCCAGTGTGGGTCTGACCCAGGGATAGGGAGATGGGAACTGTGCATGGAGTTCCCAGTGTGGGTCTGACCCAGGGATAGGGATATGGGAACTGTGCACAGTACTCCCACTATGGGTCTGACCCAGGGAAAGGGAGATGGGAACTGTGCACAGTAATCCCAGTGTGGGTCTGAACCAGGTTTAGGGAAATTGGAACTGTGCACGGTGCTCCCGGTTTGGGTCTGACACAGGGATAGGGAGATGGAAACTGTGCACGGTGCCCCCGGTGTGGGTCTGACCCAGGGATAGGGAGATGGGAAGTGTGCAGAGTACTCCCGCTATGGGTCTGACCCAGGGACGGTAATCCCAGTGTGAGTCTGAACCAGGTTTAGGGAGATGGGAATGGTGCACGGTGCTCCCGGTGTGGGTCTGACCCAGGGATAGGGAAATGGGAACTGTGCACGGTAATCCCAGTGTGGGTCTGAACCAGGTTCAGGGAGATGGGAACTGTGCACATTCCTCCCAGCGTGGGTCTGACCCAGGGAGACGGGAACGGTGCACAGTGTTCCTGGTGTGGGTCTGAGGCAGGGATAGGGAAATGGGAACTCTGCACAGTGCTCCCGGTGTGTGTCTGACCCAGGGAAATGGAGATGAGAACTGTACACGGTGCTCCCGGGTTAGGTCTGACACAGGGATAGGGAGATGGGAACTGTGCACGGTGCTCCCGGGGTGGGTCTGACCTAGAATAGCGAGATGGGAACTGTGCACGGTGCTCCCGGTTTAGGTCTGACACAGGGATAGGGAGATGGGAAGTGTGCACGGTGCTCCCGGTGTGGGTCTGACCCAGGGACAAGGAGACGAGAACTGTGCACGGTGCTCCCAGTGTGGGTCTGAACCAGGTTCAGGGAGACGGGAACTGTGCACCGTACTCCCAGTGTGGGTCTGACCCCCGGACAGGGAGACCAGAACTGTGCACAGTACTCCCGCTATGGGTCTGACCCAGGGATATGGAGACGGGAAATGTGCACACTACTCCCGGTGTGGGTCTGACCCAGGGATATGGAGACGGGAACTGTGCACGGTGCTCCCGGTGTGGGTCTGAACCAGGGATATGGAGATGGGAAGTGTGCAGAGTACTCCCGCTATGGGTCTGACCCAGGGACGGTAATCCCAGTGTGAGTCTGAACCAGGTTTAGGGAGATGGGAACGGTGCACGGTGCTCCTGGTGTGGGTCTGACCCAGGGATAGGGAAATGGGAACTGTGCACAGTGCTCCCAGTGTGGGTCTGACACAGGGATATGGAGACGGGAAATGTGCACAGTACTCCCAGTGTGGGTCTGAATCAGGGATAGGGAGATGGGAACTGTGCACGGTGCTCCCAGTGTGGGACTGACCCAGCCACAGGGAGACGGGAACGGTGCACAGTGTTCCTGGTGTGGGTCTGACACAGGGACAGGGAGATGGAAACTGTGCACGGTGTTCCCAGTGTGGGTCTGACCCAGGGATATGGAGACGGGAACTGTGCACGGTGCTCCCGGTCTGGGTCTGACCCAGGGATAGGGAGATGGGAAGTGTGCAGAGTACTCCCGCTATGGGTCTGACCCAGGGACGGTAATCCCAGTGTGAGTCTGAACCAGGTTTAGGGAGATGGGAATGGTGCACGGTGCTCCCGGTGTGGGTCTGACCCAGGGATAGGGAAATGGGAACTGTGCACGGTAATCCCAGTGTGGGTCTGACCCAGGGAGACGGGAACGGTGCACAGTGTTCCTGGTGTGTGTCTGACCCAGGGAAATGGAGATGAGAACTGTACACGGTGCTCCCGGGTTAGGTCTGACACAGGGATAGGGAGATGGGAACTGTGCACGGTGCTCCCGGGGTGGGTCTGACCTAGAATAGCGAGATGGGAACTGTGCACGGTGCTCCCGGTTTAGGTCTGACACAGGGATAGGGAGATGGGAAGTGTGCACGGTGCTCCCGGTGTGGGTCTGACCCAGGGATAAGGAGACGGGATCTGTGCACACTGGTCCCGGTGTGGGTCTGACCCAGGGACAAGGAGACGAGAACTGTGCACGGTGCTCCCAGTGTGGGTCTGAGCCAGGTTCAGGGAGACGGGAACTGTGCACCGTACTCCCAGTGTGGGTCTGACCCCGGGACAGGGAGACCAGAACTGTGCACAGTACTCCCGCTATGGGTCTGACCCAGGGATATGGAGACGGGAAATGTGCACACTACTCCCGGTGTGGGTCTGACCCAGGGATAAGGAGATGGAAATTGTGTATGGTGCTCCCAGTGTGGGTCTGAACCAGGGATAGGGAGATGGGAACTGTGCACAGTGCTCCCAGTGTGGGTCTGACACAGGGATATGGAGACGGGAACTGTGCACGGTGCTCCCGGTGTGGGTCTGACCCAGGGATAGGGAGATGGGAAGTGTGCAGAGTACTCCCGCTATGGGTCTGACCCAGGGACGGTAATCCCAGTGTGAGTCTGAACCAGGTTTAGGGAGATGGGAACGGTGCACGGTGCTCCCGGTGTGGGTCTGACCCAGGGATAGAGAAATGGGAACTGTGCACAGTGCTCCCAGTGTGGGTCTGTACCAGGAATAGGGAGATGGGAACTGTGCACAGTGCTCCCAGTGTGGGTCTGACACAGGGATATGGAGACGGGAAATGTGCACAGTATTCCCAGTGTGGGTCTGAATCAGGGATAGGAAGATGGGAACTGTGAACGGTGCTCCCAGTGTGGGTCTGACCCAGGCACAGGGAGACGGGAACAGTGCACAGTGTTCCTGGTGTGGGTCTGACACAGGGATAGGGAGATGGGAACTGTGCACAGTACTCCCGCTATGGGTCTGACCCAGGGATAGGGAGATGGGAACTGTGCACCGTGCTCCCGGTGTGGGACTCTCCCAGGGATAGGGAGATCGGAACTGTGCACAGTGCTCCCAGTGTGGGTCTGACCCAGGGACAGGGAGATGGGAACTGTGCACGGTGTTCCCAGTGTGTGTCTGACCCAGGGATAGGGAGATGGGAACTGTGCACGGTGCTCCCAGTGTGGGTCTGAACCCAGGGACAGGAAGATCAGAACTGTACACGGTGCTCCCGGTCTGAGTCTGACCCAGGGAAAGGGAGATGAGAAGTGTGCACGGTGCTCCCAGTTTGGGTCTGACACAGGGATAGGGAAATGGGAACTGTGCACGGTGCTCCCGTTGTGGGTCTGACCCAGGGACAGCGAGACGGGAACGGTGCACAGTGTTCCTGTTGTGGGTCTGACCAAGGGATAAGGAGATGGGAACTGTGCACAGTGCTCCCAGTGTGGGTCTGACACAGGGATATGGAGACGGGAAATGTGCACAGTACTCCCGGTGTGGGTCTGACCCAGGGATAGGGAGATGGGAACTGTGCACGGTGCTCCCAGTGTGGGTCTGAACCCAGGGACAGGGAGACCAGAACTGTACACGGTCCTCCCGGTGTGAGTCTGAACCAGGGCTAAGGAGATGGAAACTGTGCATTGTGCTCCCAGTTTGGGTCTGACACAGGGATAGGGATATGGGAACTGTGCACGGTGCTCCCGGTGTGGGTCTGAACCAGGTTCAGGGAGATGGGAGCTGTGCACAGTGCTCCCAGTGTGGGTCTGACCCAGGGACAGCGAGACGGGAACGGTGCACAGTGTTCCTGGTGTGGGTCTGACACAGGGATAGGGAGATGGGATCTGTGCACGGTGGTCCCGGTGTGGGTCTGACCCAGGGACAAGGAGACGAGAACTGTGCACAGTGCTCCTGGTGTGGGTCTGACCCAGAATAGCGAGATGGGAACTGTGCATAGTGCTCCCGCTGTGGGTCTGACCAAGGGATAAGGAGATGGAAATTGTGTACGGTGCTCCCAGTGTGGGTCTCAACCAGGGATAGGGAGACGGGAACTGTGCCCGGTGCTCCCGGTGTGGGTCTGAACCATGCATAGGGAGTTGGGAACTGTGCACTGTGCTTGCAGTGTGGGTCTGTCCAGGGACAGGGAGACGGCAACGGTGCACAGTGTTCCTGGTGTGGGTCTGACCCAGGGATAGGGAGATGGAAACTGTGCACAGTACTCCCGCTATGGGTCTGACCCAGGGATAGGGAGATGGGAACTGTGCACGGTGCTCGCAGTGTGGGTCTGACCCAGGGATAGGGAGATGGGAACTGTGCATGCTTCTCCCGGTGTAGGTCTGACCCAGGTATAGGGAGATGGGAACTGTGCACAGTACTCCTGCTATGGGTCTGACCCAGGGGTAGGGAGATGGGAACTGTGCACGTTGCTCCCAGTGTGGGTCTGAACCCAAGGACAGGAAGACCAGAACTGTACACGGTGCTCCCAGTGTGGGTTTGACCCAGGGATAGGGAGATGGGAACTGTGCATGGAGTTCCCAGTGTGGGTCTGACCCAGGGATAGGGAGATGGGAACTGTGCACAGTAATCCCAGTGTGGGTCTGAACCAGGTTTAGGGAAATTGGAACTGTGCACGGTGCTCCCGGTTTGGGTCTGACACAGGGATAGGGAGATGGAAACTGTGCACGGTATTCCCAGTGTGGGTCTGACCCAGGGATAGGGAGATGGGAACTGTGCACGGCAATCCCAGTGTGGGTCTGAACCCGGCGACAGGGAGACCAGAACTGTACACGCTGCTCCCGGTGTGAGTCTGAACCAGGGATAAGGAGATGGAACCTGTGCACGGTGTTCCCAGTGTGGGTCTGACCCAGGGATAGGGAGATGGGAACTGTGCACAGTGCTCCCAGTGTGCGTCTGACCCAGGGATAGGGAGCTGGGAACTGTGCATGCTTCTCCCGGTGTAGGTATGACCCAGGTATAGGGAGATGGGAACTGTGCACAGTACTCCCGCTATGGGTCTGACCCAGGGATAGGGAGATGGGGACTGTGCACGTTGCTCCCAGTGTGGGTCTGAACCCAAGGACAGGAAGACCAGAACTGTACACGGTGTTCCCGGTGTGAGTCTGAACCAGGGATAAGGAGATGGAAACTGTGCACGGTGTTCCCAGTGTGGGTCTGACCCAGGGATGGGGAGATGGGAACTGTGCACAGTGCTCCCAGTGTGGGTCTGACCCAGGGACAGCGAGACGGGAACGGTGCACAGTGTTCCTGGTGTGGGTCTGACACAGGGATAGGGAGATGGGATCTGTGCACGGTGGTCCCGGTGTGGGTCTGACACAGGGATAGGTTGATGGGAACTGTGCACAGTACTCACACTATGGGTCTGACCCAGGGATAGGGAGATGGGAGCTGTGCATGGTAATCCCAGTGTGGGTCTGAACCAGGGATAGGGAGATGGGAACTGTGCACAGTGCTCCCAGTATGGGTCTGACACAGGGACAGCGAGACGGGAATGGTGCACAGTGTTCCTGGTGTGGGTCTGACACTGGGATAGGGAGATGGGATCCGTGCACGGTGGTCCCGGTGTGGGTCTGACCCAGGGACAAGGAGACGAGAACTGTGCACAGTGCTCCTGGTGTGGGTCTGACCCAGAATAGCGAGATGGGAACTGTGCATGCTGCTCCCGCTGTGGGTCTGACCAAGGGATAAGGAGATGGAAATTGTGTACGGTGCTCCCAGTGTGGGTCTGAACCCAGGGACAGGAAGACCAGAACTGTACACGGTGCTCCCGGTCTGAGTCTGACCCAGGGAAAGGGAGATGAGAACTGTGCACGGTACTCCCAGTTTGGGTCTGACACAGGGATAGGGAAATGGGAACTGTGCACGGTGCTCCCGGTGTGGGTCTGAACCAGGTTCAGGGAGATGGGAACTGTGCACAGTGCTCCCAGTGTTGGTCTGACCCAGGGACAGCGAGACGGCAACGGTGCACAGTGGTCCTGGTGTGGGTATGAGCAAGGGATAAGGCGATGGAAATTGTGTACGGTGCTCCCAGTGTGGGTCTGAACCAGGGATAGGGAAATGGGAACTGTGCATTGTACCCCCGCTATGGGTCTGACCCAGGGATAGGGAGATGGGAACTGTGCACGGTGCTCCCAGTGTCGGTCTGAACCCAGGGACAGGAAGACCAGAACTGTACACGGTGCTCCCGGTCTGAGTCTGACCCAGGGAAAGGGAGATGAGAACTGTGCACGGTGCTCCCAGTTTGGGTCTGACACAGGGATAGGGAAATGGGAACTGTGCACGGTGCTCCCGGTGTGGGTCTGAACCAGGTTCAGGGAGATGGGAACTCTGCACAGTGCTCCCAGTGTGGGTCTGACCCAGGGACAGCGAGACGGGAACAGTGCACAGTGTTCCTGCTGTGGGTCTGACCAAGGGATAAGGAGATGGAAATTGTGTACGGTGCTCCCAGTGTGGGTCTGAACCAGGGATAGGGAGATGGGAACTGTGCACAGTGCTCCCGGTGTGGGTCTGACCCAGGGATAGGGAGATGGGAACTGTGCACAGTGCTCCCAGTGTGGGTCTGACACAGGGATAGGGAGATGGGAACTGTGCACGGTAATCCCAGTGTGGATCTGACCCAGGGACAGGGAGACCAGAACTGTACACGGTGCTCCCGGTGTGAGTCTGAACCAGGGCTAAGGAGATGGAAACTGTGCACGGTGCTCCCAGTTTGGCTCTGACACAGGGATAGGGAGATGGGAACTGTGTACGGTGCTCCCGGTGTGGGTCTTAACCAGGTTCAGGGAGATGGGAACTGTGCACAGTGCTCCCAGTGTGGGTCTGACCCAGGGACAGCGAGACGGGAACGGTGCACAGTGTTCCTGGTGTGGGTCTGAACCATGGATAGGGAGTTGGGAACTGTGCACTGTGCTCGCAGTGTGGGTGTGCCCAGGGACAGGGAGACGACAACGGTGCACAGTGTTCCTGGTGTGGGTCTGACCCAGGGATAGGGAGATGGAAACTGTGCACAGTACTCCCGCTATGGGTCTGACCCAGGGATAAGGAGATGGGAACTGTGCACGGTGCTCCCAGCGTGGGTCTGACCCAGGGATAGGGAGATGGGAACTGTGCACAGTAATCCCAGTGTGGTTCTGAACCAGGTTTAGGGAAATCGGAACTGTGCACGGTGCTCCCGGTGTGGGTCTGACCCAGGGATAGGGAGATGGGAACTGTGCACGGTGCTCCCGGTGTGGGTCTGAACCCGGCGACAGGGAGACCAGAACTCTACACGGTGCTCCCGGTGTGAGTCTGAACCAGGGATAAGGAGATGCAAACTGTGCACAGTGCTCCCAGTGTGGGTCTGACCCAGGGATAGGGAGATGGGAACTGTGCACAGTGCTCTCAGTGTGCGTCTGACCCAGGGATAGGGAGCTGGGAACTGTGCATGCTTCTCCCGGTGTAGGTCTGACCTAGGGATAGGGAGATGGGAACTGTGCACAGTACTCCCGCTATGAGTCTGACTCAGGGATAGGGAGATGGGAACTGTGCACGGTGTTCCCAGTGTGGGTCTGACCCAGGGATAGGGAGATGGGAACTATGCACAGTACTCCCGCTATGGGTCTGACCCAGGGATAGGGAGATGGGAACTGTGCACAGTGCTCCCGGTGTGGGTCAGACCTAGGGATAGGGAGACCAGAACTGTATATGGTGCTCCCGGTGTGAGTCTGAACCAGGGATAAGGAGATGGGAACTGTGCATGGTAATCCCAGTGTGGGTCTGTACCAGGAATAGGGAGCTGGGAACTACAGTGTTCCCAGTGTGGGTCTGACACAGGGATATGGAGACGGGAACTGTGCACGGTGCTCCCGGTGTGGGTCTGACCCAGGGATAGGGAGATGGGAAGTGTGCAGAGTACTCCCGCTATGGGTCTGACCCAGGGACGGTAATCCCAGTGTGAGTCTGAACCAGGTTTAGGGAGATGGGAATGGTGCACGGTGCTCCCGGTGTGGGTCTGACCCAGGGATAGGGAGATGGGAACTGTGCACAGTGCTCCCGGTGTGGGTCAGACCTAGGGATAGGGAGACCAGAACTGTACATGGTGCTCCCGGTGTGAGTCTGAACCAGGGATAAGGAGATGGGAACTGTGCATGGTAATCCCACTGTGGGTCTGTACCAGGAATAGGGAGATGGGAACTACAGTGCTCCCAGTGTGGTTCTGACACAGGGATATGGAGACGGGAACTGTGCACGGTGCTCCCGGTGTGGGTCTGACCCAGGGATAGGGAGATGTGAAGTGTGCAGAGTACTCCCGCTATGGGTCTGACCCAGGGACGGTAATCCCAGTGTGAGTCTGAACTAGGTTTAGGGAGATGGGAATGGTGCACGGTGCTCCAGGTGTGGGTCTGACCCAGGGATAGGGAAATGGGAACTGTGCACGGTGCTCCCAGTGTGGGTCTGACCCAGGGACAGCGAGACGGGAACGGTGCACAGTGTTCCTGGTGTGGGTCTGACCAAGGGATAAGGAGATGGAAATTGTGTACGGTGCTCCCAGTGTGGGTCTGAACCAGGGATAGGGAGATGGGAACTGTGCACAGTGCTCCCGGTGTGGGTCTGACACAGGGATAGGGAGATGGGAACTGTGCACGGTGCTCCCGGTGTGGGTCTGACCCAGGGATAGGGAGATGGGAACTGTGCACGGTAATCCCAGTGTGGATCTGACCCAGGGACAGGGAGACCAGAACTGTACACGGTGCTCCCGGTGTGAGTCTGAACCAGGGCTAAGGAGATGGAAACTGTGCACGGTGCTCCCAGTTTGGCTCTGACACAGGGATAGGGAGATGGGAACTGTGCACGGTGCTCCCGGTGTGGGTCTGAACCAGGTTCAGGGAGATGGGAACTGTGCACAGTGCTCCCAGTGTGGGTCTGACCCAGGGACAGCGAGACGGGAACGGTGCACAGTGTTCCTGGTGTGGGTCTGACACAGGAATAGGGAGATGGGATCTGTACACGGTGGTCCCGGTGTGGGTCTGACTCAGGGACAAGGAGACGAGAACTGTGCACAGTGCTCCTGGTGTGGGTCTGACCCAGAATAGCGAGATGGGAACTGTGCATAGTGCTCCAGCTGTGGGTCTGACCAAGGGATAAGGAGATGGAAATTGTGTACGGTGCTCCCAGTGTGGGTCTCAACCAGGGATAGGGAGACGGGAACTGTGCCCTGTGCTCCCGGTGTGGGTCTGAACCATGGATAGGGAGTTGGGAACTGTGCACTGTGCTCGCAGTGTGGGTCTGCCCAGGGACAGGGAGACGACAACGGTGCACAGTGTTCCTGGTGTGGGTCTGACCCAGGGATAGGGAGATGGAAACTGTGTACAGTACTCCCGCTATGGGTCTGACCCAGGGATAAGGAGATGGGAACTGTGCACGGTGCTCCCAGTGTGGGTCTGACCCAGGGACAGGGAGATGGGAACTGTGCACAGTAATCCCAGTGTGGTTCTGAACCAGGTTTAGGGAAATCGGAACTGTGCACGGTGCTCCCGGTGTGGGTCTGACCCAGGGATAGGGAGATGGGAACTGTGCACGGTGCTCCCGGTGTGGGTCTGAACCCGGCGACAGGGAGACCAGAACTCTACACGGTGCTCCCGGTGTGGGACTGTCCCAAGGATAGGGAGATCGGAACTGTGCACGTTGCTCCCAGTGTGGGTCTGACCCAGGACAGGGAGATGGGAACTGTGCAAAGTGTTCCTGGTGTGGGTCTGACACAGGGATACGAAGATGGGAACTGGGCACGGTGCTCCCAGTGTGGGTCTGTACCAGGAATAGGGAGATGGAAACTGTGCACGGTGTTCCTAGTGTGTGTCTGACCCAGGGATAGGGAGATGGGAACTGTGCACGGTGCTCCCAGTGTGGGTCTGAACCCAGGGACAGGAAGATCAGAACTGTACACGGTGCTCCCGGTCTGAGTCTGACCCAGGGAAAGGGAGATGAGAAGTGTGCACGGTGCTCCCAGTTTGGGTCTGACACAGGGATAGGGAAATGGGAACTGTGCACGGTGCTCCCGGTGTGGGTCTGACCGAGGGACAGCGAGACGGGAACGGTGCACAGTGTTCCTGGTGTGGGTCTGACCAAGGGATAAGGAGATGGAAATTGTGTACGGTGCTCCCAGTGTGGGTCTGAACCAGGGATAGGGAGATGGGAACTGTGCACAGTGCTCCCGGTGTGGGTCTGACCCAGGGATAGGGAGATGGGAACTGTGCACAGTGCTCCCAGTGTGGGTCTGTACCAGGAATAGGGAGATGTGAACTGTGCACAGTGCTCCCAGTGTGGGTCTGACACAGGGATATGGAGACGGGAAATGTGCACAGTACTCCCGGTGTGGGTCTGACCCAGGGATAGGGAGATGGGAACTGTGCACGGTGCTCCCAGTGTGGGTCTGAACCCAGGGACAGGGAGACCAGAACTGTACACGGTCCTCCCGGTGTGAGTCTGAACCAGGGCTAAGGAGATGGAAACTGTGCATGGTGCTCCCAGTTTGGGTCTGACACAGGGATAGGGATATGGGAACTGTACACGGTCCTCCCGGTGTGAGTCTGAACCAGGGCTAAGGAGATGGAAACTGTGCACGGTGCTCCCAGTTTGGCTCTGACACAGGGATCGGGAGATGGGAACTGTGCACGGTGCTCCCGGTGTGGGTCTGAACCAGGTTCAGGGAGATGGGAACTGTGCACAGTGCTCCCAGTGTGGGTCTGACCCAGGGACAGCGAGACGGGAACGGTGCACAGTGTTCCTGGTGTGGGTCTGACACAGGGATAGGGAGATGGGATCTGTACACGGTGGTCCCGGTGTGGGTCTGACTCAGGGACAAGGAGACGAGAACTGTGCACAGTGCTCCTGGTGTGGGTCTGACCCAGAATAGCGAGATGGGAACTGTGCATAGTGCTCCCGCTGTGGGTCTGACCAAGGGATAAGGAGATGGAAATTGTGTACGGTGCTCCCAGTGTGGGTCTCAACCAGGGATAGGGAGACGGGAACTGTGCCCTGTGCTCCCGGTGTGGGTCTGAACCATGGATAGGGAGTTGGGAACTGTGCACTGTGCTCGCAGTGTGGGTCTGCCCAGGGACAGGGAGACGACAACGGTGCACAGTGTTCCTGGTGTGGGTCTGACCCAGGGATAGGGAGATGGAAACTGTGCACAGTACTCCCGCTATGGGTCTGACCCAGGGATAAGGAGATGGGAACTGTGCACGGTGCTCCCAGTGTGGGTCTGACCCAGGGATAGGGAGATGGGAACTGTGCACAGTAATCCCAGTGTGGTTCTGAACCAGGTTTAGGGAAATCGGAACTGTGCACGGTGCTCCCGGTGTGGGTCTGACCCAGGGATAGGGAGATGGGAACTGTGCACGGTGCTCCCGGTGTGGGTCTGACCCAGGGATAGGGAGATGGGAAGTGTGCAGAGTACTCCCGCTATGGGTCTGACCCAGGGACCGTAATCCCAGTGTGAGTCTGAACCAGGTTTAGGGAGATGGGAACGGTGCACGGTGCTCCCGGTGTAGGTCTGACCCAGGGATAGGGAAATTGGAACTGTGCACACTGCTTCCAGTGTGGGTCTGTACCAGGAATAGGGAGATGGGAACTGTGAACGGTGCTCCCAGTGTGGGTCTGACCGAGGCACAGGGAGACGGGAACGGTGCACAGTGTTCCTGGTGTGGGTCTGACACAGGGATAGGGAGATGGGAACTGTGCACAGTACTCCCGCTATGGGTCTGATCCAGGGATAGGGAGATTGGAACTGTGCACCGTGCTCCCGGTGTGGGACTGTCCCAAGGATAGGGAGATCGGAACTGTGCACGGTGCTCCCAGTGTGGGTCTGACCCAGGGACAGGGAGATGGGAACTGTGCAAAGTGTTCCTGGTGTGGGTCTGACACAGGGATAGGAAGATGGGAACTGTGCACAGTAATCCCAGTGTGGTTCTGAACCAGGTTTAGGGAAATCGGAACTGTGCACGGTGCTCCCGGTGTGGGTCTGACCCAGGGATAGGGAGATGGGAACTGTGCACGGTGCTCCCGGTGTGGGTCTGAACCCGGCGACAGGGAGACCAGAACTCTACACGGTGCTCCCGGTGTGAGTCTGAACCAGGGATAAGGAGATGCAAACTGTGCACAGTGCTCCCAGTGTGGGTCTGACCCAGGGATAGGGAGATGGGAACTGTGCACAGTGCTCTCAGTGTGCGTCTGACCCAGGGATAGGGAGCTGGGAACTGTGCATGCTTCTCCCGGTGTAGGTCTGACCTAGGGATAGGGAGATGGGAACTGTGCACAGTACTCCCGCTATGAGTCTGACTCAGGGATAGGGAGATGGGAACTGTGCACGGTGTTCCCAGTGTGGGTCTGACCCAGGGATAGGGAGATGGGAACTATGCACAGTACTCCCGCTATGGGTCTGACCCAGGGATAGGGAGATGGGAACTGTGCACAGTGCTCCCGGTGTGGGTCAGACCTAGGGATAGGGAGACCAGAACTGTATATGGTGCTCCCGGTGTGAGTCTGAACCAGGGATAAGGAGATGGGAACTGTGCATGGTAATCCCAGTGTGGGTCTGTACCAGGAATAGGGAGCTGGGAACTACAGTGTTCCCAGTGTGGGTCTGACACAGGGATATGGAGACGGGAACTGTGCACGGTGCTCCCGGTGTGGGTCTGACCCAGGGATAGGGAGATGGGAAGTGTGCAGAGTACTCCCGCTATGGGTCTGACCCAGGGACGGTAATCCCAGTGTGAGTCTGAACCAGGTTTAGGGAGATGGGAATGGTGCACGGTGCTCCCGGTGTGGGTCTGACCCAGGGATAGGGAGATGGGAACTGTGCACAGTGCTCCCGGTGTGGGTCAGACCTAGGGATAGGGAGACCAGAACTGTACATGGTGCTCCCGGTGTGAGTCTGAACCAGGGATAAGGAGATGGGAACTGTGCATGGTAATCCCACTGTGGGTCTGTACCAGGAATAGGGAGATGGGAACTACAGTGCTCCCAGTGTGGTTCTGACACAGGGATATGGAGACGGGAACTGTGCACGGTGCTCCCGGTGTGGGTCTGACCCAGGGATAGGGAGATGTGAAGTGTGCAGAGTACTCCCGCTATGGGTCTGACCCAGGGACGGTAATCCCAGTGTGAGTCTGAACTAGGTTTAGGGAGATGGGAATGGTGCACGGTGCTCCAGGTGTGGGTCTGACCCAGGGATAGGGAAATGGGAACTGTGCACGGTGCTCCCAGTGTGGGTCTGAACCAGGGATAGGGAGATGGGAACTGTGCACAGTGCTCCCGGTGTGGGTCTGACACAGGGATAGGGAGATGGGAACTGTGCACGGTAATCCCAGTGTGGATCTGACCCAGGGACAGGGAGACCAGAACTGTACACGGTGCTCCCGGTGTGAGTCTGAACCAGGGCTAAGGAGATGGAAACTGTGCACGGTGCTCCCAGTTTGGCTCTGACACAGGGGTAGGGAGATGGGAACTGTGCACGGTGCTCCCGGTGTGGGTCTGAACCAGGTTCAGGGAGATGGGAACTGTGCACAGTGCTCCCAGTGTGGGTCTGACCCAGGGACAGCGAGACGGGAACGGTGCACAGTGTTCCTGGTGTGGGTCTGACACAGGGATAGGGAGATGGGATCTGTACACGGTGGTCCCGGTGTGGGTCTGACTCAGGGACAAGGAGACGAGAACTGTGCACAGTGCTCCTGGTGTGGGTCTGACCCAGAATAGCGAGATGGGAACTGTGCATAGTGCTCCAGCTGTGGGTCTGACCAAGGGATAAGGAGATGGAAATTGTGTACGGTGCTCCCAGTGTGGGTCTCAACCAGGGATAGGGAGACGGGAACTGTGCCCTGTGCTCCCGGTGTGGGTCTGAACCATGGATAGGGAGTTGGGAACTGTGCACTGTGCTCGCAGTGTGGGTCTGCCCAGGGACAGGGAGACGACAACGGTGCACAGTGTTCCTGGTGTGGGTCTGACCCAGGGATAGGGAGATGGAAACTGTGTACAGTACTCCCGCTATGGGTCTGACCCAGGGATAAGGAGATGGGAACTGTGCACGGTGCTCCCAGTGTGGGTCTGACCCAGGGACAGGGAGATGGGAACTGTGCACAGTAATCCCAGTGTGGTTCTGAACCAGGTTTAGGGAAATCGGAACTGTGCACGGTGCTCCCGGTGTGGGTCTGACCCAGGGATAGGGAGATGGGAACTGTGCACGGTGCTCCCGGTGTGGGTCTGAACCCGGCGACAGGGAGACCAGAACTCTACACGGTGCTCCCGGTGTGAGTCTGAACCTGGGATAAGGAGATGCAAACTGTGCACGGTGCTCCCAGTGTGGGTCTGACCCAGGGATAGGGAGATGGGAACTGTGCACAGTGCTCTCAGTGTGCGTCTGACCCAGGGATAGGGAGCTGGGAATTGTGCACAGTGCTCCCGGTGTGGGTCTGACCCAGGGAGAGGGAGATGGGAACTGTGCACAGTACTCCTGCTATGGGTCTGACCCAGGGATAGGGAGATGGGAACTGTGCATGGTGCTCCCAGTGTGGGTCTGACCCAGGGATAGGGAGATGAGAACTGTGCACGGTGTTCCCGGTGTGGGTCTGACCCAGTGATAGGGAGATGGGAACTATGCACAGTACTCCCGCTATGGGTCTGACCCAGGGATAGGGAGATGGGAACTGTGCACAGTGCTCCCGGTGTGGGTCAGACCTAGGGATAGGGAGACCAGAACTGTACATGGTGCTCCCGGTGTGAGTCTGAACCAGGGATAAGGAGATGGGAACTGTGCATGGTAATCCCAGTGTGGGTCTGTACCAGGAATAGGGAGCTGGGAACTACAGTGTTCCCAGTGTGGGTCTGACACAGGGATATGGAGACAGGAACTGTGCACGGTGCTCCCGGTGTGGGTCTGACCCAGGGATAGGGAGATGGGAAGTGTGCAGAGTACTCCCGCTATGGGTCTGACCCAGGGACGGTAATCCCAGTGTGAGTCTGAACCAGGTTTAGGGAGATGGGAATGGTGCACGGTGCTCCCGGTGTGGGTCTGACCCAGGGATAGGGAAATGGGAACTGTGCACGGTAATCCCAGTGTGGGTCTGAACCAGGTTCAGGGAGATGGGAACTGTGCACATTCCTCCCAGCGTGGGTCTGACCCAGGGATAGGGAGATGGGAACTGTGCACAGTGCTCCCGGTGTGGGTCAGACCTAGGGATAGGGAGACCAGAACTGTACATGGTGCTCCCGGTGTGAGTCTGACCCAGGGATAGGGAAATGGGAACTGTGCACGGTAATCCCAGTGTGGGTCTGAACCAGTTTCAGGGAGATGGGAACTGTGCACATTCCTCCCAGCGTGGGTCTGACCCAGGGACAGGGAGACGGGAACGGTGCACAGTGTTCCTGGTGTGGGTCTGACCAAGGGATAAGGAAATGGAAATTGTGTACGGTGCTCCCAGTGTGGGTCTGAACCAGGGATAGGGAGATGGGAACTGTGCACAGTGCTCCCAGTGTGGGTCTGTACCAGGAATAGGGAGATGGGAACTGTGCACGGTGCTCCCGGTGTGGGTCTGACCCAGGGATAAGGAGATGGAAACTGTGCACGGTGTTCCCAGTGTGGGTCTGACCCAGGGATAGGGAGATGGGAACTGTGCTCAGTGCTCCCAGTGTGCGTCTGACCCAGGGATAGGGAGCTGGGAAATGTGCATGCTGCTCCCGGTGTAGGTCTGACCCAGGGATAGGGAGATGGGAACTGTGCACAGTACTCCCGCTATGGGTCTGACCCAGGGATAGGGAGATGGGAACTGTGCACAGTACTCCCGCTATGGGTCTGACCCAGGGATAGGGTGATGGGAACTGTGCACGGTAATCCCAGTGTGGGTCTGAACCAGGTTTAGGGAGATGGGGACTGTGCACAGTGCTCTCAGTGTGGGTCTGACCCAAGGATAGAGAGACGGGAACTGTGCACAGTGCTCCCGGTGTGGGTCTGACCCAGGGAAAAGGAGATGGGAACTGTGCACTGTGCTCCCGGTGTGGGTCTGACACAGGGATAGGTTGATGGGAACTGTGCACAGTACTCACACTATGGGTCTGACCCAGGATAGGGAGATGGGAGCTGTGCATGGTAATCCCACTGTGGGTCTGAACCAGGTTTAGGGAAATGGGAACTGTGCATAGTACTCCCGCTATGGGTCTGACCCAGGGATATGGAGACGGGAACTGTGCACTGTGCTCCCAGTGTGGGTCTGACCCAGGGACAGGGAGACCAGAACTGTGCACAGTACTCCCGCTATGGGTCTGACCCAGGGATATGGAGACGGGAAATGTGCACAATACTCCCGGTGTGGGTCTGACCCAGGGATAAGGAGATGGAAATTGTGTACGGTGCTCCCAGTGTGGGTCTGAACCAGGGATAGGGAGATGGGAAGTGTGCACAGTGCTCCCTGTGAGGGTCTGACACAGAGATATGGAGACGGGAACTGTGCACGGTGCTCCCGGTGTGGGTCTGACCCAGGGATAGGGAGATGGGAAGTGTGCAGAGTACTCCCGCTATGGGTCTGACCCAGGGACGGTAATCCCAGTGTGAGTCTGAACCAGGTTTAGGGAGATGGGAACGGTGCACGGTGCTCCCGGTGTGGGTCTGACCCACGGATAGGGAAATGGGAACTGTGCACACTGCTCCCAGTGTGGGTCTGTACCAGGAATAGGGAGATGGGAACTGTGCACAGTGCTCCCAGTGTGGGTCTGACACAGGGATATGGAGACGGGAAATGTGCACAGTACTCCCAGTGTGGGT
Organism: Mobula birostris; assembly: GCF_030028105.1. Classification (NCBI taxonomy): domain Eukaryota; kingdom Metazoa; phylum Chordata; class Chondrichthyes; order Myliobatiformes; family Myliobatidae; genus Mobula; species Mobula birostris. Next base: position 652 of record NW_027278410.1, on the reverse strand, counting down.
CTGAATCAGGGATAGGGAGATGGGAACTGTGAACGGTGCTCCCAGTGTGGGTCTGACCCAGGCACAGGGAGACGGGAACGGTGCACAGTGTTCCTGGTGTGGGTCTGACACAGGGATAGGGAGATGGGAACTGTGCACAGTACTCCCGCTAAGGGTCTGACCCAGGGATAGGGAGATTGGAACTGTGCACCGTGCTCCCGGTGTGGGACTGTCCCAAGGATAGGGAGATCGGAACTGTGCACGTTGCTCCCAGTGTGGGTCTGACCCAGGGACAGGGAGATGGGAACTGTGCAAAGTGTTCCTGGTGTGGGTCTGACACAGGGATACGAAGATGGGAACTGGGCACGGTGCTCCCAGTGTGGGTCTGTACCAGGAATAGGGAGATGGGAACTGTGCACAGTGCTCCCAGTGTGGGTCTGACACAGGGATATGGAGACCAGAACTGTACACGGTGCTCCCGGTGTGAGACTGAACCAGGGATAAGGAGATGGAAACTGTGCACGGTGTTCCTAGTGTGTGTCTGACCCAGGGATAGGGAGATGGGAACTGTGCACGGTGCTCCCAGTGTGGGTCTGAACCCAGGGACAGGAAGATCAGAACTGTACACGGTGCTCCCGGTCTGAGTCTGACCCAGGGAAAGGGAGATGAGAAG